>NC_133658.1:717694603-717991664 GCF_037893015.1 Macrotis lagotis
TAGAGTGGGAAGAGAGTATTGTCTTCTAGTTGGAAGAAGAGAGACCAATCTGAGTGAAAGATTTTGAAGGTCAGAACTGGACTGGTAGTTGTGAGCTCATGAGTAAAGAAAAGAGGGAAGGACAGATGTGAGGGATTTTGTTGAGACAAGTCTTGATGATTGGTTGCAAGGCTGGGTGAGGGGAGAATAATGCAAAATAACCCTTGAAAGGTAGATAGAAGCTAGTATGTTAAGGGCTTTGCATTTTAACCTAGTGGTACTAGGGAGCCAATAAAGCTTGAGGGCAGAACTGGGAGAAGTGAGGGAGAAGGAAAATTCATGGATTGCATCTTCTTTAAATAGAGTGAATATTGGCATGCTGCCAATGAGAAGTCTTTTTTTTTTTTTTCTTGCTGGGTTATGATACAGGGGACAGGATATTCCAGAAACCTAGAGCAAAGTTGGGGGGAGGGGACCAGATTTATAAACTGACTACAGTTTCTGGGTTAATTAACATAATTAAATATGTGAGGGGTTGATAAAAAAAAAATAGGCAAATCTTCCTTCTCCTTTCCCTTGTGTTCTGCACAGTGGGCCTTTTGTGTCCCCCCCTCCCCATCAGAAGACTGTAGTGCTCTCTAGAAGCCATAGAAATAAGTGACTTCTTGGATGTAGGACTCCAGTTGTCATAACAAAACCTTAGTAGAAATGCAAGAAAGCTAGGTAAAAATCCAGAGAATTAGAGATGAAAAAGGGGAGGGTGAAAAGAAGTGAAAGGGATTGTCCTGTGGGCTATAGCCAAGTGAACATCGACCACAATTGTAGGAAAGATGAATACTGGAGAGAAAATAATTATCATGGAGAATATTTTGTCTCCTTGCCTCAGGCTAAAAATGTTTGCTTTATGATTTTTTTACAGTTTGACCTTCTTTATGTTATCTGTCTAGAATATGCTCTGTGTAGCTGACAAGGAAATTTTCTCTTCACTGAAGTTGTTGGTTTTTATATGGCCATAAATGAGAAATGAAGAAAGGGAGGAATGCAGTTCCAGTTTCTAGTATATATAGTAGATCTTTCTAGCTTTATTAAGTAAAATTAAAAATTAAAATTTAAAGGTTTGTAAATCTCTTTATATATATTATCTTATTTAGTCCTCACAAATACTATATGAGATTGATGCTATTACTATACTTATTTTCTAGATGAGGTTATTGAAACAAATAGATTAAAAGACTTGTCCAGGGTCACACAGTTACATGTCTGTGGTTGGCTATGAACTCAGGTCTTCCTGACTTTTAATCCAAGGTTCTATCCACTGATGCTCTAGCAGCCTAAATTAAAGTCCATAGTAAAAATAACAGCAGCATAGAATTATTAAGTATAATGCTGTTTAGATTCCCAGGATAAAGACTTTTTCATTTTTTACTGTCCTTACAATTTTGAAGCCTGGATGTTGATTACCCACATTATGCCCCCCTCCATTGGACTACCTCCTCAACTTGGCACTTGCCAGTTACATCAGTCTCTAGGGATCAATTATTATCTCAGGTTTGAGGTATCTTGGGGGGTTTACACTACTAAAACTACCTTATGAACCCTGCCTTTTGTGCTTCCCTTTAATAGCCAGCCAGTAGATAAAATTAACTCAAAGAAAAGGCATTACTGAGATAATATAATAACAACAGTATTTATAAAGCATTTCCTCCCATAAACTTGGGGTATGTATATATATTTTCCTATGAGTCACAGGTAAAAGTGGATATACACTTAGAGTACACTGAGACATATACTTAGGAAACAAAGGTAACTAACTCAACCTATCCTTCAGTGTAGGGTTTTGGTGTCCTTTGTCTTTCATATTGGCCTTATACAGTTCCTCTGGTCTCTCTGGGTAGGTAGCTGGGTTCCCTGATTCTGTTCCTCTATATCTTATATAAAGAGCTGGCTATTTGCTTAACTCACAATGGTCAGGCTCCTCAAAGCTGTTTCCTGCCTAAACTCTAATTTCAAATTAAATGAACTTTGTTAAGGAGTAGCAAAGTCGCCTTCTAATTTTCTCTTTTGACCAACAACTTAAATTTTGAGTTCTTGAATACCTTGTTGTTTCTAATAGTTTCTTTATTCTTCAATTTAATCGACTAAGCTGGGGCAAGTCAATTGCTCAGCCAATTTAGGGGTCTTCTGTTCAACTCCCCCACCTTTACTCTCTCCCCTCACTAGAGTAACACATGCTGGAATAAACTATGACCATGATGAATAGGCAGACCATTGATTTAGTCCATCATTTTATGTATTTGGACAGACACTACAAAAAGACACTAAGTTGTGATTAGTATTGAATAGGATAAATAAATTTATCTGAGTCACATTCAGTACTCATAAAGTACTTTTCTTTTTTTAGGTTTTTGCAAGGCAATGGGGTTAAGTGGCTTCCCAAGGCCACATAGCTAGGTAATTATTAGGTGTCTGAGGCTGGATTTGAACTCAGGTACTCCTGACTCCAGGGCCAGTGCTCTATCCACTGCACCACCTAGCTTGCCCCATAAAGTACTTTTAATGATTCAAAAACTGATCCCTATTTTAAAGAGCCATTTTATTCATCATAAATAGGCTTTATATGACTTCTTAAAAAAAGATTTTGTAATTTTGAATGTGATTGAAAGATTCGTAGTGAGTATAAATAGGTTGCAGAATGTTACCAACAAAGACTTGGATAATAGAAGTGGCACAGAGGATATTATCATGTATAATCAGAAAAGGAGGGTTGACTAGTACTCTATCTAGACAAGGGCTAATGAATGATAATAATATTATAATGAAAATATGACTTATGAAATAAGTTATAAAAGACAGAAGAAAGATTCCCATACATGCATTCCCACACATGTATGTGGGTCTTCTATGAAAGATTTATAGAATGGTTTAGAATCACATAGGATAGGAAGATGTGCATGAGTTTCAGTCTGTCCAAGTAGAGATAATTACCTATTCCACTGAGAATATGAAAACATCCAGAAAATATCAGAAATCTGTTTTACAGGAAGATCACCATGTTTCCTAACATTCTGCTTAAATGAGTTTCTCTGGTCTTGTCTAACTCAAATATATTAATTTTCATCAAACTACATATAGCCTTGGATACCCTATGGATGTGTCTGTTCTAGCTTCTAGGGCCTAAGGTCAAGAAAAAATATCAGCTAGGAAGCAATGTACCCGTATTTCTTGGAGGACGTTAGAACATCTGAATTCCCTGGATTTCAGATAAAGAAAATAACAATTATTTTTTTTTTGCAAGGCAGTGGGATTAAAATGACTTGCCCAAGGTCACACAGCTAGGTAATTATTAAGTGTCTGTGATTAGATTTGAACTCAGGTTCTCCTGACTTCAGGGCCAGTGCTCGATCCACTATGCCACCAGCTGCCCCAATAATTATTTTTTGACCACCATGGATGTTGAAGTAGAATTCCTTGTTACTTCATGCCAGTAAGATAATGATTAGAGTGGTAGTGATGATGATGATGATGGTAATAATAGTGAATAAAATAGAAAATCTTGTAAAAGGGTGTTTCATTGTTGGTTAAATTTTAGAATTTTTAATTACTAGGGTTGACAAAAGATGTCATTAAAGGAGCATCTGATTTCATGCCATGACCTAGGGTGGTAGAAGAGAAAACTAGTTAATATTCACTCTTCTACCCCTACTCAATAGCAACTCTTCTTTATTGATATCCCTTCTATATATACTGGATTTGTGAGTATAAAGCTATTGTTTCTTCTCGTGTATCACAGAGAAAATTTTAACTTTCTATGAATGAAGGAATTTTTCTCATTTAGCAAACTGGGTGAACATCTCAAAAATTCATATAGGCTTCCTAGGGTGCAGGTGGTGTTAAACTATGACCCAGAAGTTTTTATATATCATATGATTCCATTCTCCTTTTTTTTCTCTGTATAGTGAAATGATTAGGGGAAAAATAGGAAATTATATGAGCAAATTAGTATTGATTTATGTTACTAGGAGTTTGCCTTCTTGTTACTTTTTAACTATCAAATTAAGAAAGAAAGATGAGTTTGACTTTTCAATCCCAAATGATTTATCAATTTAAAATTTATCAAATAAGGAGAGTTCCTGCCTCATTCAACAGTTCAGTAAGCATTTATGTGTCTTCTCTGTTTTGGATATAAAGAAAGAAATAGAACAATTTTTGTCCTCCAGGGGTTTCCAGTCCCATTTGGGACACTCAGATAAGCAAAATGCAGATATAAGTGAAGAGGCAAAGGAGACCTCTAAAAAAATACTTTGTAAATACGTGAAACTGGAGACTACATGTTTAGTTTAGAGAAGATTACACAGAGGAGATGGCACCTGAATTGAGACTAGAAAGAAGAGGAGGATTCTAAAAAACTAAGATGTGGACAAAGTTTAAACCTAGAGAAATGCCTCCCAATAGGAGCTGACATATTGAGTTCAGTGAACAGCTAGTAATCCAGTTTGGCTGGAACCTAGAATACATGATAGAGAAGAATATGAAATAGGGCTTTGAATAATGTATTATTTTGTAACAATAATGATGACTTCTTAAGATATTCCTCAAAATCAGCAATAACTACTCCCTACCTCCCTAGGCCTGTTGGTGTTTGCTTTCTTTGTTCTTCTCTGTTGTTGTGCTGACTTTTCGTCATTGCTTTTTTTTTTCAGATACAGCCTTTGATGTGAAGTGGGGAAATGTTTCCCTTTGATTCCTATTTCTTGAAACTTCAAATAGAGATTGCTTATAAATCTGTAGTTTATTAGGTACCCTCTTAGTTTCAAGAAAGAAACCAGAATTATAGCCAAAGAATCAATGAAAGATTTCAAAGGAAGAATAGAGAGAGGGACAGAGGGAATTCCTGGATTAGGAAACCTATTCTCCCCAGTTCACATCAACACTTCCTGCTTAGAAATAATGAGACTTGCCGAGAATGCTACAGCCAAAAATCTATGTGTCAGAGGTGAGATTTGAAGACTCTCATTTGGGCTTCAAAATAGCCCTTTCAGGTAGATGCAGTCATTATCTCCATTTTACAGGTAAGGAAACTAAAGCTGAGAAGTTGCATAACTTGTCTAGGTCTAGCTAATAAGTTCTGAGATAGGATCTGAACTAGAGTCTTCCAGACCCCCAAACCAGCATTTTATTCATTACTCTAACTGTTCATAGTGCCCATTACACTATTGAAATATTTCAAAAGAAAAAAAATGATAATGTGAAAATAATTAACAAGAGAAAATAAAGTTCATTTGTACATAGTTTTTGTTGTTCAGTCGTTTCAGTTGTGTTCATATATTTGTGATTCTATTTGGGGTTTCCTTGGCAAAGGTGCTGGAGTAATTTGTCATTTCTTTTTCCAACTCATTTTAACAGAGGAGAAACTGAAGCAGAATGTTAAATGACTTGCCCACAGTCACACAGTTAATAAGTATCTGAGGCTGTATTTTAACTTAGAAAGATGAGTCTTTCTGACTCTAGACTAGTGCTGATCCTCTGAATCACCTAGCTTCTCTCTATGCATATTTATACTTAACTATTTTTAGTTAATGTATTTTATTTTAATATTTTGGCTTTTTTTTGCAAGGCATGGGATTAAGTGATTTGCCCAAGCTCACATAGCTAGGTAATTAAGTGTCTGAGGTCGGTTTTGAATTCAGTTCTTCCTGACTCCAGGACCAGTGCTGTATCCACAGTGCCACCTAGCTGCCCCAAGTTAATATATTTTGATAGCACACTTATATGGTATTTGATTTTGTTGGGATACAATCATGTTGTAAGAAATCATGAAAGAGGGGCAGCTAGGTGGCGCAGTGGATACAGCACTGGCCCTGGAGTCAGGAGTACCTGAGTTCAAATCCGGCCTCAGACACTTAATAATTACCTAGCTGTGTGGCCTTGGACAAGCCACTTAACCCCATTACCTTGCAAAAACTTGAAAAAAGAAAGAAATCATGAAGGAAATGGTTTTAGAAAAACCTGGAAAGACAATACAAACTGATACAAAATGAAGTGAGCAGAACTAGGAGAACATTGTATATAGTGACAACAACATTGATCAAATAATAATGTTTTACATGACTTCACATATATAATACCATATTTCCTGCTTTCTCAATGAGTGGGGGAGTAGGTGGAGGGAGGAAGAGTCTTCGGAACTGAAAATAAAAATTTTAAATCAAAAAAATAGAACACAAATGAATAGCACAGAAGACAACATTAAAATATATTTGCATGTATTATGAACACAAAGTAGATGAATGGAATTTTTTTATAATAAAAAACTGCAAACACCATTTAGTTACTTTCAATAATAAATTATTTAAAATTATTCAAGGACTGTTATTGCCCTGAAAAAATTTAACAGATCAGTTGGATTGTTTTAATATAGAATTGTTGAAATAGTTTTTGACTGCATTAATGTTCTTGTTCTCAGTATTTAAAATGCACAGAAATAAAAATGGGAGAAAAACTTTCCAGAATCCATCCCCTTCCCCCATTTTTTTATTTATAATCACTTGAAAATCTTTTGATCCCTTGATGAGGGAGAAAAATCTAATATTCAGAACTGCTGATAAGAGGAAAAGGATTTTTGAGAATGGTAAATATTTACCATCAGAGTAAAGTTTAAGCATATGCTTCATCTGTATGTTATGTTGACTGGGTATCTTTTGGTCTGATTATGTGGCTAGCACATAAGAATTATCCTTGGAGTAGATATAACTGCACTCTGGAAACTCAGACCTGTTTTGAAGTCCTGAGCAATTTCACACATGAGCTGCCAGAAGGAAAGTTTACAAATCAGGTTAATATATTTCTGATAATGTCTAATAACAACTAATTGCAACAACACTTCTATTAGGACTGTAGAAGTAAGAACTGGAAGGAACCTTCGCATCTATTCCATCATACCCTTATTTTATAGATTAGGAAATTAGTCTCAAAACTAAAGTCACTAACACAAAGTTATATAGCTAGTCAGAGTTGGAACTAGGATTGAAGCTCATTTCTTTTGATTAAAATATCTGGGGACTTCCATTTTATACATTCTGCCATTCTCTATGGAATGATGATGATGATGATGATGATGATAATAATTTTCCAGACAGTAACTTAAGTTTCTAAAAGCAGAAAATTACCTTCTTTTTTTTTTTTTTTTTTTTTTTTGCAAGGCAAATGGGGTTAAGTGGCTTGCCCAAGGCCACACAGCTAGGTAATTATTAAATGTCTGAGCCCACATTTGAACTCAGGTACTCCTGACTCCAGGGCCGGTGCTCTATCCACTGTGCCAACCTAGCTGCCCCTAAAAGCAGGAAATTAAAAGTTTTATTTTTGCTAATGAAGCATGCCCTAAGTTTTCACAGTGCATATATTATTCATGATTAATTGTCAAATCCAGTAGCCTTCTCAGTCCTTGTTCTTCTTTATCTGAAGCAGTTGATACTGTTGACCATTTCCCCCTTTTCCTAGATGCTCTCCTCATTGGTTTTTTTGTCCCTTTTTTTTTAAGATTCAATTTTATTTTGCTTTTAGCACTCAGTCCTCTTCCTCCCTCCTGAATTGAGAAAACAAGAAAAGCAAAACCCAGTACAACCATGTATAGTCAAGCAAAAGAAATTCCCACATTACCATGTCAAGTCTCTGTCTCTGTCTTTCTCTCTCTCTCCACCCCTCTCACCACTCTCCATTCATCCATCTATCCATCCATCCACATAAATATTTCCATATGTATGTGTATATAATGCCTCCATCTGCTTTTGAGTCCATCATCTATCTATCTGCAAGTTGGTAGTTAGTTTCATCAAGAGTCTTCTGTATTCTTGTTATTTTGTTGATCAGAATTCCTAAATCTCTCAAAGTTCTTGTTTTTATAATATTGTTATTTTATAATTCTATTCATTTCATTCTGAATCAGTTCATTTAAGTCTTTCCAGTTTTCTTTGGAATCATTATCTTCCTCATTTCATATAGCACAATTGAATTCTATTACATTCATATACCATAAAGAGTTAATCTGTTTCCTAATTGATGGTTTTCCAAATTTCCATTTTTTGGTCATATTTTTGTATCTCTATATATTATGTATTATGTTATACATATAAATAAATAAAATATAATATGAATATTTTTATATCTATTTTCCTCTTTCTTTGATTTCTTTGGGTTATAGGCCTAATATTAATATTGTTGGCTTAAAGGATATGAACAGTTTAATAGTTTTTTGGGCAATGCCAAATTACTTTCCAGAAAAGATTAGACCAGTTCACGGTCAACTGTCAGGATATTAATATACATATTTTCCCAAAGCCCACCATAATTATTTTTCTGTTATGATAACTTTTGCCACTTTAGTGAGTGGGAAGGAGAACCTCAGAACTGCTTTAATTTGCATTTCTTTCATTATTAGTTATTTAGAATAAATTTTTGGCTATTGATAGTTTGGGTTTCTTCTTCCCAAAAATCATTTATTAATTGAGGAATGGCATGTATTCTTATAAATTTGACTCAGTTCCCTATATGAAATGATTCCCTTGTCAGAGAAATTTGCTACAAAGATTTCCTCTCAATATTCTTTTAATTTTAGCTTCATTGATTTTATTTCTGCAGTTTTTATTTTTAAGTATTCAAAATTATTCATTTTTCCTTTTGTGAACTTCTCTAATTCTAGTTTGGTTTCATTAAGTTTTCTTGACACTGTGTTCTCCTAATTATCATTTTGATTTTCTCATGCTGGATCCTCATCATCACTGTGCCAACATCTAGGTTTGGACATAGCCCAGGACTCTATTCTGAATCCTCTTCCCCCATTAAATTTTTTCTTTTACTTCTAAAGACTCAGCATATTACTCTAAGGTGGAAGACTCTGATTTCTATATATTCAACCAGAAACTTTCTCTTGATTTCCAATCCTATATTCTCAACTACCTATTGGAAATCTCCAATGGGATGTACTGTAGCCATCTCAAAAACAACAGGATCAAAACAGTGCAAAGGGTGGCTAGGTGGTGCAGTGGATAGAGCACCAGTCCTGGAGTCAGGAGTACCTGAGTTCAAATCCGGCCTCAGACACTTCATAATTACCTAGCTGTGTGGCCTTGGGCAAGCCACTTAACCCCATTTGCCTTGCAAAAAAACTCACAGTGCAATATCTTTTCCTAGAAATCCATCTTTCTCTTTAACTTCCCTATTTCTGTTAAAGGTTCTACTATTCTTCTAATAATCCAGGTTTCAAACTTAGATTATTTCTTTATGCATATTATACATTACTATTCTTTATACATTCAATAGGACCCCCTCATTTTCTTTGCATATCACATTCCATCTCCTAATTCTCTACCCGTGCCACATTCTGTTTCCCATACCTATAATTAACTCTCTGTTCTCTTTTTAAAAATATTTTATTTTTTCCAATTACATGTAAAAAAAATTTTAGCATTAGTTTCTTCTTTTTTTTTTTTTAAGGTTTTTGCAAGGCAAATGGGGTTAAGTGGCTTGCCCAAGGCCACACAGCTAGGTAATTATTAAGTGTCTGAGACCGGATTTGAACCCAGGTACTCCAGACTTCAGGGCTGGTGCTTTATCCACTACCCTGATTTATCCACTATGCCACCTAGCCACCCTGCATTAGTTTCTTTTAAATTATTGAGTTCCAAATTTTCTCTCCTCTTCTCTTCTCTTCTCCACCACTTCCTTGAGAAGGCAAGTAATTGAATATAGGTTAACAATGTATAGCGATGCAAAAAATATTTTCATGTTAATCAAGTTATAAAAGAAAACACAAAGTATTCCAAGAAAAATAAAGAAAAATTTTAAAAGAATGTTTTGATCTGCACTCAAACTCCATTAATTCTTTCTCTGGAGGTAGATAGCATTTTTCATCATAAATCCTTTGGAATTATCTTTGATGATTATAATTCTGAGAATAGCTAAGTCATTCCCAGTTGATCATTATACTGTGTATACTGTTCCGGTTCTGTTCATTTTGTATAAGTTTGTATCAGTTTGTATAAGTCTTTTCAAGTTTTTCTGAAAGTATCCTGCTCATAATTTCTTAGGGCAATTATTTGCCTCAAGTTTTTCAGCCATTCCCCAATTAATGGGTGTCCCTCGATTTCCACTTTTTTTAGCCATCACAAAAAAGAGTTGCTATAAATATTTTTTCTTTTTTTTAAAATCTCTTTGGGATATATACTTCATAATGGTATTGCTGGGTCAGAGTATATGCATAGTTTTATAGCCCTTTGGATGTGGTTCCAAATTGCTCTCCAGAATGGTTGGATCAGTTCATAATTCTACCAACAGTGCTATAGCTAAACTGATAGCTGTGAGGTGGGTCTTAGAGTTATTTTAATTTGCATTTCTCTAATGAAGAGTATTTTTTATGAATATAAAAAGTTTTGATTTTTTTATCTTAAAAGTGATTATTCATATCCTTTGACCATTTATCAATTAGGGAATGACCTGAATTCTTATAAATTGGGCTCACTTAATCTATATATTTGAGAAATGAAGCCTTTTTCAAAGAAATTTGCTATAATGTTTTTCACAGTTATAATTTCTGTGTATTTTCCTCTGCCCTATTTCCCATTTATTCTTCTCTCTCCTTTTATTCACTTCCCTCTTCAGAAGTATTTCATTCACTGACTCCCTAAATCTGCTATCTCTTTTATTAGCCCCTCCCCTTTCAAAGTATTTTCTCCTGTTTACTTCCCTGAAGTACACAACTGAGTATGTATGTTATAGTTTCTTTGTGCCAAATCTGATGAGAGCAAAGTCCAAGCATTGTCTAGCTCCTATCTTCCCCTTCACTGAAAAAGCTCTTTTATGCCTCTTTTATGAAAGATAATTTACCCCATTCTACCTCTCCTTTCTTCCTTTTACCAGTACATCCAACTTTCTCACCCCTTAATTTTATTTTTTTAGCTATTCCCATTCTAATCAACTTATATCCATGTTGCCTGTCTATGTATATGCCTTCTAACTGCCCTAGTAATATTATAGTTCATAGGACTTAACAAGTATCATCTTCCTATGTAGGAATGTAAATAGTTTAACTTATTGAATCTCATATGATTGATTTTTCCTGTTTATGGTTTTATGCTTTTCTTGAAAAGCTTTATGCTTGTATTTGAAAGTTAAATTTTCTACTTTGTTTTGGTCTTTTCTTCAGGAATGCTTAAAATCTCTATTTCATTAAATATTCATTTTTGTCCCTGAAGGTTTACTACACTCAGTTTTGATGATAGGTGATTTGCTCTCCAAAAATATGATATTCAAAGCCCTCTAAATCTGTATGTAGAGGGTGCTATGTCTTGTTTATTCTGGTTCCATGCCAGTTGAATTGTTTCTTTCTGACTGATTATGGCATTTTTTCTTGACCTGGGAATTCTGGAATTTGACAATAATATTCCTGGGAGTTTTCATTTTGGGACCTCTTCAGGAGGTAATTAGTGTATTCTATTTCCATTATATTCCCTGGTTTTTTAATGTCATAGCAGTTTTACTTGATAATTCCATGAAAGATGATATTGAGGCTTTTTTTGGATGGCTTTCAGGTAGTCCAATAATTCTTAAATGCTCTTTACTTGATCTGTTTTCCAGAGCAGTTGTTTTTTCTGTGAGATATTTGTTATTTTCTTATTTTTTCTTCTTTTAATTTAATTTTGTTTCTTGATATTTCATTGATCCATTAGCTTCCCTAATTGCTAGTGCTCTACTTTCTCTAAAATTGCACACTCCTCCAATAGTGTTTAATTTTTGTATGCATTTATTTTTCTTCTAATAGATTATAATTGATTTTATCACTAATACTTAATACGTAGTTGGTGCTTAAAATATTCATTGATTTATTCACTCTAGAACTTTTCATTAAAATAGGCTACATCAACTGTATCTTCTTTCTTTTTTTACTCATCCTAAATACTCAAAATGGACCTGTGATCATATTAGTTTGTTCCCTCCAGTGATGCAAGTTGCAGCTTGCAACCTGTCCTTGCCTAATTCTGTGGCATACAATTCCTGAATGAATAGTCAATAGACTGAGTTAGCTCTTGTTCCTTTCCAATTTTTTATTTCCGCAGTCTAAACATGGAAGGTAAACCTGCCTGTTTGTGTTTTCAGATTTAAAAGCTTCTCACACACCATTACCTCACATCTTTCAAGGATTTTCTGAAAGCTTATTTAATTTTCTCAAAGCTGGTTTGCTGTCTTTATCTACTTTTGTCAGATGCATAAATTGGGATGTTTTCACCCTGTATGAGCTCTAAGAACTGTTTCCTTCCATTTGCTCCTTTGCTTTGATTTGCTGCTGTTCTTCTGCCCAAATTCATTAGTCTATCTGTAAATATTTATTGGGGAAACTAATATGTATCCTAATACAGTAGCATTAACAGCTGTGGGTGATAAAAAAAATTGCACAGATGAACCATCTTTGTTTTCAAGGAACTTAGCCTAGTTGGAAAGAAATATATGCACATGAAAGATAACCAGGAATAAATACAAGGCAGCATATTGAAAGGCAGTGTACTAATGTCAGGCTCTAACTCCAGCTATCTCTCTTAGGCAAGTTACCTCACCTTTTTGAACTTTTTGCTTATGTAAAAGTGAGGGGGTAGGGTTTAAGGATCTTTGTTTTAACTCTACTTCTTATGATACCTAATTATGTGCTAAATGATAGAGGATTTCAGAAAAAGGAGAACATTTCAAGCTGGTGTTTTCAAGGGAAAGTTAATAATGGTGGCAGAGGGGGCAGGTAGGTGGTGCAGTGGATAGAGCACTGGCCCTGGGGTCAGGAGTATCTGAGTTCAAATGTGAACTCAGACACTTAAATTGCCTAGTTGTGAGTCCTTGGTTAAGTCATTTAACTCCATTGCCTTAAATAAATAATTTTTTAAAAAATGGCAGCAGACCCTAAATTGGGCTTTTGAAGGATGAGTACTATTTTCAAAATATTTATTGATAAATTCTTTGTTTAAATACAACAGGCAGGGGTGGCTAGGTGGTACAGTGGATAGAGCACTGGCCCTGGAGTCAGGAGTGCCTGAGTTTAAATCTGACCTCAGACACTTAATAATTACCTAGCTGTGTGGCCTTGGGCAAGTCACTTAACCACATTTGCCTTGCAAAAAAACCCTAAAAGAAACAAAAAACAAATAAATACAACAGGCTAGTTTAAATAAGAGCACTAACCAACCAATCACAAAGTATATTCCTGGAAAAGTTGAGCAAAACAGCTTAAAAGATCATTTGACCTGAATTTTTGTTGCCTTTTAATGTTATTTTCATTTACAGTCATAATCAATGTCTATATTACTTTTTTCCCATCAGCCTTTTCCTCTTGGTCACTTCATACAAAGTATCTATTGGCCTCAGTTTCATTCACCTTTAAAACACCAGGTGGTGCAATGAACTTGGAGATTTTTATAGGTGGAGGGGGAAAGGGGGGTGTGAGTTTAGAGGTGGAGGAAAGGTAGTCCTCACTGATGGAGACAGCAGAGCTGTCTCGATTGTCCCTGAGCTCTTGACTCCTGACATTTTACTCTTCCCCTCCCACTCAATTTGTTGCTCTGTTTATATTTTGATGTTGTTATTCAGTTATTTCTGTTGTGGCTAACTATGACCCCATTTGGTGTTTTTTTGGGCAAAGATACTAAACTGGTTGGCCATTTCCTTGTCATGCCTTGTAAGTCAATTGGATGTAGGGGAGGGCTGTGCAAAAATCACCAGCCTTACTTTATCCTATTGAACTAGTGGCAAGATATAGATCTGCTAAAGATTTCAAGAGTTCAGTTGAAGGTGAAAGAATTCACTTAAAAGAATGAGTCTGACTCAGAAGAATTTAGGGACAAAAAAGTTTATTTATATATCACTATGTAATCTCCTAGCTGAAGCTAAGGAAAAGAAAGAGTACTGGCTATAGGGTCAGTTAGGAGCACCTGATTCACTAAGGAGATTAGTAGTAGCAGCAGCAGCAATAGGGGAATAAGCAGCACAAAGAGGTATAGGAGCAGGAGAGGTTATTGGGGGATAGCTCTCCCAGAATGGGCTGCCATCTTAAAGAGTGACAAACCATCACAGTATAGGAACAGGAGTTTTATTTTGGAGATGATCCTCTCCAGGAGCAGGCTGGTTCCCCAAAGGAAGACACTCAACTCAGTTGAGTAGAGGATGAACTTTTAAAGGGGCAGAAAATGAAATAATTAGGTATATGTTGATGGTGGCACTAACACAGAGAGCAGAGATGAAGTAATTAGTGATGTATAGATGAGAGGTGGTAGCTTAAAGACTAAATCTTTCCAGGCTAGGGCTGGGATCCATTATTTTGTTGATGGAGACTTGCCTAGTGCCTGGAGCCAGGGATTTACCGAGTCCTTGCTAGGGAGGGAAAGGTACTTTACTAAAAAGTTAATTGACCTCATCTCTTTGGCTTGGACAATGGGATTTGGGGAAGGGAGGGGTCAGTGTTAATGTAAGTACATGGTCTTTGTAGAGGGAACAGGTTAATTATATAACATTTCTCTTGACATTTCCTCTACTTCAGCACTGAGTACAGTTATCCTCCCAACATATTTTTGGCTGTCCCACTAAGTACTGCATAGCTGTAGCTGAAAGATTCCCAACCTATTCTTGTTAAATTTTATCATTTCTACTGAGTTATAGCTATTTACCCATAATCAAACTGCTTCCAAGTACTGGTTTGCCAAATAGCATAGCCCCTGTTTTCTCTGAGAGAAGCTGGATCTTATTTGCTGTCTGAATTTGACTCACCAGGTTAAAGCTGGAAGGCATCAGAGATGTTTTAGTTTGAGGTTTTGTTTTTTTTTTTGAGGGAATCATATACTTTTGCCTGGCTTTGCTGCTCTTCTATTGCCTTCCCTTTTTTCCCCTAGCACCTCATTCTCTCCTCCCCAACCTTTAATATTCTTTGGAATTTGAATTAGGAATTCAGGCTTCCTTTGCTTACCTACTACTTGCCCAGCCTGTGCTTGACTGTACTGCCTCAGGCAGCATTACTTTAGATAATCCAGGAACTTTTCCATCAGCATAATTTTAGTGTTATTGAAAAATACCTCTCCTATTCCTCAAGACATCCTATGTAAAAGTATGGCTATTTCATAGATCACAAGGGACTTTTGACTTGCATTTTAAAAAAAAATCAAATTTCCTCTTTAATGGTGAAGATTGCCCTGTTTTTTGTTTTTATTTTTGCTCTTAACATGTGACAGTCTCTTAGGGAGTAGGGGGTTAGGGTCATTCCCCTTCAAATGCAGCTGTTTAAGACTGACTATTCCCATGGGGGATTAGGAGTGGTGGTGTTTAGGCTTGGGTCTCTTCCAGGCTCTTGCTGTAGCATCTGGCAGCCAGACTCTGGGGATGATATTGAAGTAGCAGTGCTCAAAGACTCTTGATGTCTCAGCAGGATAGACTCCCTGGCTTTCTTTCAACCATCTGGGAAAAGAAAAAGGCTTTAATGGGTCTTCTTGGCAGAGTGCCATTTACCCCATTTCTTTTAGTGAAGACAGCACTGCCCCTATAACTTTTCTTCATGCTTGCTTTCTGTCCTGTAAGCAGGAGAAGGTTGATGCAGTTACATGCCACTTTCTTAGAAGAAAAAGACAAAACAGAAGGGCACATTAATGAAATCACTTGTTATGATCTCTAGAGTTCTTGTTATGTTGTGGGTATATATTTCTGTTTTCATTTTTGCCTTGGAGCACATCAGTGCAAAAATAGCATAATCATAAGAATCTGAAACAACTTTGAGTAGTGGAGCTGGATGGCTCTATGAGTCTTAGAGAAAAGCATTATTTCTCTTCTAATATCAGTGTAAAAGACTTTCCCCCCCAAAAAGACAATGACACATTTTGTAGAGATTGTGGGAAAATAATCACATTCAGCCACATTGTTAATGAGGTTATGCATTAGTGTAGCTTTTCTGAAAAATAATTTGGAGCTATATTACCAAAGTTACTAAACTTTTGATTCATTGATCATTACTAGGGTTAAACTCCAAAAAACTCAACGAAAGAGTAAAAAGATTTTACACACACACACACACACACACACACACACACATACACACACACAACACACACATCCAGAGATTAAAAATATTTATTCGAATTCTTTTTGCATTGGCAAAAAAAGAAAAGGAAAAATAAGAAGTACTTATGAGTTAGGGAATGCCTGAATGAATTTTGATATATGAATGTAATAGAATATCATTGTGCAGCAAGAAATAATGAAAGAGATGGTTTTAAAGAAGCCTGGGAAGACTTGTATTAACTGTTATAGATTGAAATGAACACAATCAGGAGAATAATTTATACTATAACAGCAATATTGTAAAAATGAGCAATTTTGAAAGATTTAACTCTGATTAGTGCAATAACTAGTCATAATTCCAGAGGACCAAAAATCAATAATGCTATCTACCTCCTGGCATAGAGATGATAGAATAAATATTCAGAAAGAGACTATTTTTGGTTGTGACCAATATGAGAATTTGATATACTTCCCTGCTTATTTCTTACAAGGCACTCTTGTGTTTATTTTTTTCTTCTAGAGAGAAAAAGAAATGCTTGATAATTGAAAAAACAAAATTTAATTATAAATAATGTCAATATAAAAGAGAGGCATTGTGGTGTCAGTTAGAAAACTCACCAGAAAGTAAGAAAAACCTGGGTTCAATTTCTGCCTCTGACACAGTGGCTGGGTGCCCTTGGCAAATCATTTTTATCTCTATTTGTGTCCTAGACAACAAAGACTAAATTATAGATAAAGATGCAGATCCCTACAAGTCTTGGTAGCAGAAATTTCCTCATGTGGGAGTTCCCTATCTAAATAAAATCCTAAAAAAAATGAGAAATTAATGCATTGTTGGGAGAGTTGTGAAAGGATTCACCAATTCTGTAGGGCAATTTGAAAGTATGTCCCAAAGGGCTATTAAACCATGACTACCTTTTGACTTAGCAGTGCCTCTACCAGATTTGCATTCCTGAAGAGATGAAAAACAGAAAAGAAAAGGACCTGTATGTATAAGGATATTTATAGCAGTTCTTTTCAGGTGACAAGGAACTGGAAATTAAGGGGATACCCATCAGTTGGGAATGGCTGAACAAATTGTGATATGTGATTAAGATGAAATCTTATTCTGTTATAACAAATAATGAGCAGGATGCTCTTAGTAAACAACTTGCACGAGGAGTTACAATGGGAAAAGTACCATATACTTTATACAGCAATACTGTAGGATGATCTTAATCTTTTCTCGGCAATACTGTGACCCAAGAGATCTCTGAAAGCCATGATAAAGTATGCTATCCATCCCAAATGAAATCCTAAGTCTTTAACATTATCCTATAATGAAAAAAAAAATAGTTCTGAAACAAAATTTAAGTTTTTGTGCCAAGGTGATTTTCTTTTTTTTAGCGCATGTCCTAGTCAGTCAACAGATATTTATTAAACACTTGTATATCAGAAACTATGCTAAACTCTGGGGATACAAAGAAAAGCTAGCAAAACAAACAAACAAAAAAATCAGCCCTAGTTCTCAAGGAGCTTGCAAAAGAGCTAATAGGTGAGAGAAAATACAAATAACTAAATACAAATAAAATATAAACAAGATAAACTTTAGATTAGCAACAGAGGGAGGAGGAACATTGGGAAAGGCTTCTTGCAGTTGGTGTTTTTCCTGGGCTTGAAGGAATCCAGTGAAGCCAGGAGGAGATGAAAAGGGAAAGAAGCCCTTGATTACCGAAGTATGGATCATGGAATAGTAGTGCTTTAGGAACATATTTTTCAATTCCTGTTCAAAGAAATAGCCTTTTTCTAAACTGGTAAGATTCTGTGTGTGTGTGTGTGTGTGTGTGTGTGTGTGTGTGTGTGTGTTATTTTTAATTTCCTTTTGATCAGTACTTTCCACAATTGGCAGGAGCTCTTAATATTTAAAAACAAATATTTCCTTCCCCTTCAAATTAACCTAAACATTAAGGTCCATATATTATCAGAGGATATCAGTGAGGTACATCATATTATTTAGTTCAATAGTGCCATCTTGTGGTTTTCCCACTACAGTGTTAAATAACCACAAAAATGAATTAGTGACAATTAAAACCAAGAATAGATTGTAAGCCTCTTGAGGGCAAGAATCTTGTGTTAAAATTTTTTATTTTCCCAATCATGCACCCCATCCCCAGTATTTTGAACAATGAAGACATTAAAAGCGCAATTTAAGTTAATGATTAATCTTATGTTTCCCTACTAGTATAGATAGTGAAAATGGTGGCTCTGAATATATACATACTCTTTGAAATTATATACTTAACTCTTCTTTGTTATTGAATGCTTCCTTGTGGGACTATATAAATTTTTTTTTTTTTAGGTTTTTGCAAGGCAAATGGGGTTAAGTGGCTTGCCCAAGGCCACACAGCTAGGTAATTTATTAAGTGTCTGAGACTGAATTTGAACCCAGGTACTCCTGACTCCAAGGCCGGTGGCTTTATCTACTACCCCACCTAGCCACCCCGGTACTATATAAATATAACCTCAAAGTTTGGAGAAGAGAGCATGATCTTAACAGACAAGGGTTTAGTTGGTTTGACTGCAGTGTAGGAGAGAATATTACATAAGACATAAAGCATGTGATATAGAAATTAGTAGAAAATCTTGTTGTAATTTAGTGAGACTCTGGATATGAGGAGCTTAAGTCAAAAGATATTTTAGGATACCAATCTTTTCAGTTGTGTGTATGGAGGTGAAGAGGATAAAAAGGCATTGGCAAATACCTTCTGCTGTGCCCAGCACTATGATGTTTGTGTAGTGTAGGTATGAATTCTACATTAGAAAGTCAAGCGTAAACATGATCATGTTTCAGAAGCACAAGTTAGAGAAGAGCAATGTTCTATCCATGGTGATGATGATGATGATGATGATGATGATATTTATCCTTTGTTCTAGAAGACAACCATGACATCATGGAGGTGATCCCTTGACATGCAAGTGAATTGTGTTAGTCTTCTACAAAATCATGTACTTAGGTAACTAGATTGTTTCTTGAGTTGTGAAGATGGTCAAGGACAAGTCAAATTTAGTGTCCCTTCCTCTCCTGTCTTCCTTATCAATAGCATCCTCATTTTTCAAGACCCAGTTCAAGTTTTGACTCCTCTTGGAAACCTTTGCTGACCAAACCAGCTCAATGTTTTTTCTCTTTCTTTGGAATTGCTATATCCCTATTTCAGCATGTGATACTCATGAGTTTGGTCTGTTGTATCTATACTTATGTTCCTAATATCCAGCACTGTGCCCTGTAATTCAATACTTTTTTTATTAAATTAAATTGAAGATAGTACAGTCACTTTAGATTGAATTTACAGATGCAGTTATTTCATGAGGATCACTAATCTACTTTTCAATGTGTCATTCTGAAAAATAGAAGGCTAAAAACCCATCCAATAGTTTCTCATTTTTATGTTTAAAAAATTATAAATGATTTATTTACTCTTTACCAAACTCTGGACTCCATGTTAAATGATTCATGATGACTTATTGTTTGATCGTAGACATTAGTTTAGATATCACTCTGGTGAATTTCATACTCAGTAAGGCAGTTTATTCTTTTTTGGACAGCACTGATTGTTAGGAGTTCTTTCTTTCATGGACTCAAATTGTGTCTCTGTAATTTTCATCTCTTGGTCTTGGTTTTATCTTCTTGAACAATTAAAAAAATTCCCTCTTCTGTATAATAACCTTTCAAATATTTGAAGACACTTACAATATTTGCCTCTCTTTAGGCTATCCCTATAAGATAGCTGCATGCTAGTTGTTCTCTTCTAGGTTTGTTCTATCTGATTAATATGAATTCTAAAATATGATATCCAGATATACATATGATCAAATATTTATTAAATTTCTATCATGTGCTAGGCATTGAAGATACAAAGACAAAAATGAAACAGACTCTTCCTTGGAGTTCACTTTTTTCCTCAAAAGAAACTCTTTCTGAGATATATTTATATATTTACGTCTGGCAGCTAGTGGATAGAGTTGTAGGTCTAGAGTAGGAAGAGTTGAGTTCAAATTTGACCTAAGGCTTTTTGTAGTTAGGTCACTCTAGGCAAGTTACAACAACTGTTTTCCTTATTCTACTTACTAAAGAAATGATAAACCATTCTGATATCTTTGCCAAGAAAACTCCATGGACAGTATGTTCATGGGATCATGAAAAGTAGGATTCAAGTGAATGCCTGATTAGCAACAATTTGCATACACACTGATGTACAGGCAAAACATAAAAATAAGATAATGGAGGAGGGGGTTGGGGGAGGGCATGAGCAGATAAAAGAAGTCAGAAAAAGCTTTATATAGTATGATTCTTTTCTATGGGCTTATTAAACTTTACTTCCCTCTGTGTGTTTTAGCTTCTTGGCTGCTTGCATAATACACATCCTGACCCTGAGCTGTCATTGCTGCCACCCATTCCTGGAATGTTTTTCCCTCTTCCATTCTGCTTCCTAATTTCACATCTCAGCTAAAGTACTACCTTCTTCAAGAAACCTTTCCAGTCTGCTTTAATTTTAATGCTTTCTCTCTGAGAACATGCCCAATATAATCTTCTAAGTAGCTTGTTTGTACATAGTTGTTTGCATGTTGCCTCCTTCATCAGACTGTTAGTTCCTTAAAGGCAGATGCTGAGAAACATGTATGAAGCAGAAATTCACCCTGGATGTACACCAACCAGGAAGGAGAGATCACAATGGAACTATTATTTCCTGTGTTTTGAATGTTGCATTTCTTTGAGTTTAATTTCTTTGTTGAACTTTGACCTTTATCAAATTAGGTATGATGAATGTGTTCTTTGCTTTAGGGTTTTGAACACATTCTGTAGAATTAATATTATTTTGCTTTTGAATCTTAATAAAGAACATGAGAAATAATTATGTTAAAATATAATCTTACATAAAATTTCTTACATAGACAACTACTTTGATTCTTAGTGTTTTTCTTAGGGCTTAGGAGGCAATTTAATACATTGAAGTGAGTAATGAACTGAAAGTTAGGAAATCTAGATTTAAGTCCTAGTCCTGTTATCTAGCTGTTTGACTTTTTTTTTTTTAATAAGGCACAAAACCCTGTGTAAAATAAGGGGGTTTGATTTGAGGATCTCTGAGGTCTATGTCTTGAATATCTTGTCATCAAGGATAAGGTTAGAGTATTCAAGGATTCTCTCATTGGGATATTTTGGAGGCATTGGGATATTTTGGAGATGAATCTTTGACATTCTACCTTTCTTGATTGTGTTTCATAAAATGTGTTGCTCTTAAGACTTTATTTTTGCCTATTTGAATCTATTTATTGTGGTTGAAGCTTTAGTTCTAGTGAAAGTTTGTCATTCTCTAATTACAAATTCATACTCTATAAATTGAAGATTCTTTCAGTTATCCAGAGAGATTTCTGATAGGTTTATGCAAGAAATAAGTGGAGGTCATTTTCATCACCATTAGAACTTCCAGTGTTGATAGTTGTTGGAAACTCTGGAATTGGAGTAGTGCTTCTAGAACAACTGGTAGAGAGAGCCAGTTTTGATTTCAATTGTCATTCTGTCTGTATCCAAAATGAAATTTGAACTGCTTGGGTACATTGGGGCAGCACACCTTAGCATCTACTAAAAGTAGAGAGATTCACAATAGCCATTTTTCCTCTTTTATCTTTTCTTTTGTCTTAAAGGCAAGATTTATTCAGGGGAGTTACCTCAAAAGGTAGAATCTCAATCTAGAAAGGCATCCCCCCCCATCACAAACTTCTAGTAGAAGGGGCCACATTCATTTAGCTCATTATACAGAGATTCATAGAAATAATGATTCCATTTTTGTCATTTGTTTCCCATTATAAAAGATCATTTTCCAAGCTCTGTCTGCCAATGTCTCTATTTAATGTCAATAGGATTCAAAGAAGAGTGATGGTTACAGCAGATAGGTTGCAGACGAAGATAGGTTAGTTTGTGTCATTTGGGTGTTAACATTTTGTTCTTTTCTTTCCTAATTAATCTGCAATATGTCCTCTTTCCTTCCTTTGCCATCACCCTTCACTGATGCCCTCTGTGAGTGACAGGCTGGTGACTTTAGTAACATTCTGTTCACTAAGTTTTGCCATCTGAATTCTACTTATAATTCCTGCCTCCTTTGACATTCTTGGCTACCAAGCTCATAAGGGTCTTTGAATCTCAGTTTGGATGGCACGGTTTCTGTTGAGATTTTAATTTGAAGTGAAATGTGAGCGCACTGATTGTCCATATTCTGTAGCAGATCTGCCCAGTTGGGTGGCAGGTAATGAGGAGGAAGTCAAGCCGAGTCCATTCTGCTCCCAAATCTGACAGTTTCATTTGGAGGAGCTGTCTGTTTGTGGAGAAAAAAATACTATTTTCTCTAAGTAGCTGCTGACCATTTATTCCCTCCTCCCCACCCCAGTTAGGAAACATTAAAAATATTCCTGAACCTTGACACTTAAAGCAATAAAAGTTCTATTGCTGCTATTATGCTGGTGACTATCAGAGGTCTTGCTGAGAAGGAAGAGAAATATCTTCTTTTTTTTTGAAAACCAAAGTCACTTAATATTTTTCTTTATCAAAAATTTTCCTTTTTCCCCCAGTAAGATAGGACTTAGTACTCTTAGAATGCTTTTATAAATGGCTGGAAGTTATAGCTCTTTTTTTTTTTTTTGGTTCCTTACTGCATGTGACATGTTCTTTTTAAAAAAATTATTTATTTAGTATTTTATTTTTCTCCAATTATGTATAAAAATAATTTGACATTTGTTTTTAAAACTTGGAGTTCCAAATTTTCTCTTTTCCTCCTGAGCCTCCCCTCTCCCCCCACTGATAAAGCAAGCAATTTGATAAAGGTTATAAATATGTAGTTATGAAAAAACATTTAGTTGTTTCTTAATAGTCATATTGTGAAAGAAAACATAGACCTCCCGCTCCAAAAATTAAAAAAAAAAGAAACCTTAAGGAAAAATAAAATTAAAAAAGCATGCTTCAATTTATATTTAGACAGCATCAGCTCTTTCTTGGGGAAATGAAAAGCATTTATCATCATAAGTCCTTTAGAGTTGTCTTGGGTCACAGTATTGCTAAGAAAAGCTAAATCATTCATGTGACATGTTCTAAGAAACTTTGGGATCTTTTTTCTTTTTGGTCTTGTTTTGAGTAGAATGACTTAGCTAAATGTTGGCTCAGAATATTTGATCTTTCTCTAAATAGAGAAAAAAAATATTCTTCCAAGTTTGGCTCTTCTTTCCTTTGAGAATATACCATCTGTTCAGGAACATTTATAAAGGGGTAGAAAACTTTGGCTTCAGTTACTTTGAGAAATTGTATTTACCCAGATCACATTGTCTCTGCCTCTTCCAATAGATGGAAGTTATCAGGGAGCAATAAGATAAATTCTACAAATTACACAAGTTTAAAGCCATGGACCTGGAGTTCCGGATAGCATATTACATAACTGAATTTGATGCAGAGTGTATCCAAGTTGGAATTTTGGAATAAACATAGTCTTCCTGGTGGTAGGGGAACATCCTGGTTTCATTTTTTTAGATATTAAACTTTTTTGTTGAAGTTGTTGCCCAAATCTGTACCTTGTTTGAGATAAGTTAATTTATAACAATGAAGGATTTTTTAATATTAAATGATAAAGCCTGTCTGTGGCAACTAACCCTCTTCAGAATAGCGATGATGCTTGCTTGAATAGCCCCTCAAAACTTGATTTAATACTTAAAAGCTTTCCAAATTAAAAAAAAAGAGTTCTACTAATTTCCAGTAAAATTGTGAATTTGAAGTAATTAATTAAAATTATTTTATCAAATTTGTGGTGCTAAAAACAATGAAATCAGAAAACAAGTTTGGAAAAATTGTTGGTTTTATTAACTATATTATTTTGAGAGGTAATTCAACTTTTTTTTTCTGAATCTGTAGCAGTTCCTATATGCCAATTTAGAAATATCATGGCTCAGTTGCCATTGAGCCAACAGTCTTCCAATGGACCTTAATATAAAGGGAAAAAAAGATGGAAATGATTCAAACTCAAAAATAGTGTACAAGTAGTATCTTTTCTGGAAATTGCTTTAAATTCTAGAGAACTGAGAGATCTAATGATTATGTAATATTGTGATTTTAAAAAAATGTTTGTTTTCCTGTTCATTTTTGTAGCTGATGAGCTAATGAAGATAATTTCAAGGTCACATTATATATTTTTCAGTTATTAGTGAGTCCTATATTTTCTCTCATCATGATATAAGTTTAGTTGTAAGAAACTACCTGAAGTTGGAAGTGGCCCATTTTATTTGTAAAATGAAAGACAGGACAACTAGGACTTTCTGGTTGTTGTCAGCATCAAGGAATACAATCCACCAGCTGGCAGTTGGATATGATTGTTGAATTACTGTTAGTGATCTATGATAAATTTTAGAGAATTTGAGATCCTAGCATTTGACTGAGCCTCTTCTCTCTAAGATATTATCAATAACTTCTAAATCAGATAGGGTAGCTAGGTGGTGCAGTGGATAGAGCACTGTCCTTGGAATCATTAGGATGGGAATTCTAATCTAGCCTCTGACACTAGCTATGCGACCTTGGACAAGTCACTTAACCCTGATTACCCCTCATCCAGAGTCATCTTCAGCTGTCCTAATTCATATCTGGCCACTAGACCCAGATGATTCTGGAGGAGAAAATGAGACTAGTGACTTAGCACAGCATCCCCCTCACTCAAATACAATTCATTTGCTTGTCAAGGTATCAATTCCCTGATGTTGTGGTCTTCTTCAAGACTGAAGGACCAGGGGTAGCTAGGTAGTGCAGTGGAGAGAACACTGGCCCTGGAGTCAGGAGTACCTGCGTTCAAATGCAGTCTCAGACACTTAATAATTACCTAGCTGTGTGGCCTTGGGCAAGCCACTTAACCCTGTTTGCCTTGCAAAAACCTAAAAAAAACCAAAACAGATTGAAGGACCAAAAACCCATTATTATAAATCAGATAGCATTTTTTTCCCAGGACTTGATTACTCTGCAACTTTTAACACATCTTGTTCTTTTTGCTCTTGTTTCTGTTCTTGTGGTCCCCCTTCCCCACCTCATCTTTCTCCTTTTTGGTCAAATCATTCCTTCTTAGTCTTCTTTGCTGGATCATCATCATCTTTAAACCATACACTAGATTTCTCCTAACACTCAGTCTTAGGCTCTTTCCTCTCCTCCCTTTTCCTATCATTTCTCTTCTCCCTCCCCCTTTTTTAATAGCTTCCATGGTTTCAATTATCTTTATGCCAATGACTCACATATTTATATATGTAGTCTAAGTCACTATTCTGTATTCTATTCCTGTGCTTCCAATTACCTGTTGAATGTCTCCACCTGGATATTCTCTTTATTGACATCTCAAACTCAACATGTCCCAAAATCATGAACTTAATATTCATTCCCCTTCAACTTACTCCTTCTTTCAATATCCAAAGTATCTCCATTCTTCTAGTCATTTGGGTTTTTATCACTGCACTCCCATCCTGAGTAGTCAAAGGTTGCCAAGTCCTGTTGATTCTATTTTGTAATTTTCTATTTACATAGGCACTGAATATCCCATGTATACCTGATATTCACTCAATGACAAAAAGATCTAATGTCAGATCTCTAGCATATTATGTCTCTTCTTCCTCTCTCATTCTCTTGTCAGAAGATGTTGGAAAGAGATGGATAATTAACCATCTATTATTTACTAAACACTTTATACAAGGTTCCTGCTAAGCACTGAGGAGACAAATACAAAAGTGAGATGGTCCTTGCCCTCAGAGCTTATAAACTTACTATAGAGGTGTGTTGGGAGATATAATTTACTTTCAGATAAATAAAGGATACATACATAATAAATACAAGGTGATTTGGGTGGGGCAACTGAGAACTTGGGAAATCCTTTAAAGAGGGCTCACAGGGCCTAGGTGGCACAGTGAATAGAGCACTGTTCCTGGAGTCAGGAGGACTTGAATTCAAATGTGACCTCAAACACTTAATAATTACCTAGCTGTGTGACCTTGGGCAAGTCACTTAATTTCATTGCCTTACAAAAAAACAACAAAAAAAAGAGGGTTCACAACCTGTCAGGCAGCTTCATTTTCCATTAGCTGCCCTATTTGACTTCATCTTCCATGTTGGTTATCTCTTTGGTCACTACCACCAACCCCTCTAAACTTCTTTTTCTATGTTGACTTTTCTCATTAGATTTTTAAGGTCTTTGAGGCAGAGACTGTTTCTTTTTCTTATTTGAATCCTCAGAACTTAGCACAATACCTCAGATGTAGAAGGTGCTTAATAAATGTTTATTGAATTGAATCAGCAAAGATCTCTTGAAAAAGGTCTTTGAATTCAGACTTTAAGAAATATGGGTGTTTCCAAGAGGTGATGGACTTTCCCAAGAATGAGAGACATCGCAGTGCAAAGGTTTGGAGGTAGGAGTGACATTTCTGGGAAAATCAAATAAACTAATTTGGTTTAGATTGTAGAAAGTGTGATGGGGAGTAAGGTGTGATCAATCTTGATATGCTTGGATGGTATAAATGGAATGTGATCTGTAGCATATCCACATTGATGAGATCTACTGAAGAGTAGAAACAAGTCCTCTGGGATGGAAACCTCTAGAGGTGAGTCATCAGAGAGCTTCATTGTAGTCTGTTATTTAACATGACTTGGATGAAGGTATAGATGACATGCTTATCAAATTTGCAGAAGTAACAGAGCTAAGAGGCATAGTTGACATCTTGGATCAGTTTCTAAAAAGGTCCCAGTGACTAGAATAATGGGCTAAATAAATAAGGTAAAATTTAATTGAGAAATATGTAAAGTTCTACTCTCTTTACCAAATAAAACAAAATTATAAAATCATAGAATGGTCAAATATGGCCATAAACAGTTCAAGTAAAAATGATTTTGTTATCAGCCTTGATAATGTGACATAGGACTCAAAAAATTATAATTTTGTTGTTTTAATTATATTATTTATTAGGTTAAATTAATAGAAGCATAGAATGCAGGGCAAACAAGATTATATTTTTGCTGTTTTCTTCCTTAGTTAAGTCATATATGGAATATTGTGCCCAGTTCTGGGGGCCTCATTTTTGTAAGGACCTTGACAAGCTGGTATATGTCTATAGGAGAGTAGCTACCAGAGTGTGGCCCAGAGCACATAAAAGTTAGTTAAAGGGCCTGAAACTATTTAAAATCAAATAGACTTGAGACATGGGGGATACATTTGTTATACTCAAATATTTGAAGGGTTATCATGTGGAAAAGGAATTAGGCCTATTTTCCTTGTCCCATAGAGAAGAATAGGATCAGTGGGTAGAGATTTTAAAGTGGCAAATTTAGACTTAATCCATGTAAGTCTTAACAATCATTGCTATCCAAAAGTAGAATGAGATCTCTCCAAAGGTTCCTCACTAGATGTTTCCTATGAAGAGGATCCTGAAAAACCTTAGGCACTATATTATAAAGGTAACTCCTGTGTAGGTACAGGTTGGATTAGATGACCCTGAGCCAATAATTTCATATATATATATATATATATATGCATATATATACACATACACACATATGTATGTATTGCTAAGTTTCTAAAGCATTTTCCAAGGGAACCTACAATATATAATATGAAAAAGAATATATTAATTAACATATTAGTAGATGAAGTTTATATCATTCAAATAGAATACATTAGCCCAGAGGGGACTAGAGATAGAGAACTGTCTTGGATGTACTTGTTTATTTCTAAGCAGTTGTGTTTACAGTAGCCATGAAACTCATTTTACCAACAATAATTACTCATATAGTAGTCAGTATTTTGATTATCCAAGGGAAACCAAGCTATGAGTCAAATTCTATTAAAAACACCCACAGTGAAAATATCTAAATAATTAAAAGAATTTCAAAACCAAGCTGACTGTTTATTTTAAGGAATAGTTGGTTCAACAGTATTCTAATACAGCAACAAAGAATTGGGACAGTTCCTAAAGTTTGTGTGAGGTGTGACCTGTATAAGAATGATTACCAGAAAGAACTGAGATGGATAGACCTAAAATACATCAGGGGCAGCTGGGTGACCCAGTGGATAAGAGGTCTGGGCCTGGGGACATATAAGACCAGAGTTCAAATATGACCTAGACACTTGTTAACTTTATGACTACAGTCAAGCCACATTCCCTGACTGAGTAAAACTAGAAAAGGAAATGGCAAACCACTCCAGGATTTTTGCCAAGAAAATCCTATGGACAATTGGTCCATGGGGCCACAAAGAGTCAGACATGGCTGAAGCATCCACAAAGCATATTGAGAAGTAAAAATGCATGAAATGAATGATCATAAATTTCATTCCTTGACCATTGCTTTTTTTTCCAATAAAATTTTGTTGAGTTTTCACAATATAAGGTATCTTATGTAGTTGAGATACAATCATTTCATTAAGAATTTGCATTCTGGTAAAGCAGTCTCAAAGAAATTCATAGAATGCCTTTATAAATAAAGAGTAACTCAAAGAGCTTCATCCTGTCTCAAGAGTTGCCTGGAGTTCACTGAGGTTAAATGACTTGCCTCTGGTCACACAGAGAGGATGCATATAAGATTTTTCCTGAACTTTTTTCAAGTCCAGCATATTGTCTACTGTGTCTTTCATATGAACTTTCAACAGTAAATCAGACCTATCTTAAAAATGTATGAGGCTCTGATTATATTGCCATTTCAATAAAATTAAACATCATAATATAGTGGACTAGCACAATTCTTTTTTTTTGTTTTACCCCTATTCTTGCTCCCCCCCCCCCCCCCCCCCCCCCGCAGAAGGCAGTCTGTTAGCCTTTACATTGTTTCCATGGTATGCATTGATCTAAATTGAATGTGATGAGAGAGAAATCATATCCTTAAAGAAGAAAAATAAAGTATAAGAGATAGCAAAATTACATAATAAGATAATGGTTTTTTCCCCCTAAATTGAAGGTAATAGTCTTTGGTCCTTGTTCAAACTTCACAACTCCCTCTCTGGATACAGACTCCATAGATACACTCCATCACAGAAAGCCCCAAATTGTCCCTGATTGTTGCACTGACAGAATGAGCAAGACCGTCAAGGATTATGATCACCCCATGTTACTGTTAGGGTGTACAATGTTCTCCTGGTTCTGCTCATCCCCAATTCATGCATATCCCTCCAATGCTTCCCTAATTCCCATCCCTCCTGATTTCTTTTTTTTTGTTGTTAATATGAATTTATATATTACTAAAATATTCTTGTTTAAGAGTAAACATAATATTCCTTCCCCCACAAAAATATAGAACCTAATGAGAAATAAAGTAAAAGAAAGAGGGAAAAAAATGTGTTTGTGTTCTGATACCATCAGCTCTGTCTCAGGTGGATCACATTCTTTATCATAAGTCCATCACAGAAGTTACTTCCATATTTTTCCACAGTTGCTGTTGCTGATTGTAATTCCCTCTCTCCATTCCTCCCCACTACCATATATTATTTTTTTCTCTCTCCTTTCACTCTGTCCCTCTGCTAAAATATTCTGTAGGGTAGCTGAGTGGCACAGTGGAAAGAGCACCGACCCTGGGGCCAAGAGGCCCCAAGCCCATATACCACCCCAAAGACCCAGCAACCACCTGGCCCTGTCGTTCTGGACAGGCCACCTAATCCCAGCTCCTTGCAAGAAGTGAAAAAGAAAATGTGTTATATCTGACTATTCTCTCCTATGATCTGTCCTCTCCTTTATCACCCACATCCCCCCTCCCCCTGTCCCCCTTCTCTCCTTTTTATTCTAGATGTCTATACCCTATTGAGTGTCTCTTTTCTGAGCCATTTCTGATAAGAGTGAAGGTTCCCTCATTCCCTCTCACCTTCCCCCCTTCCATACCACTGCAAAAGCTCATTGTTAAAAAAAAAACTCTTATATGCAATATCTTAGCTTATTATACCTCTCCTTTCTCTTACTCCCTGTACATTTCCCTTTTAGCCATTGACTCCAATTTACAATGTATTATCTTCAAATTCAGCTCTCTCCTGTGCTTCATCTATAAAAACTCCTACCTGATCTATTAAATGAGAAGGTTCATATGAGCATTATCAGTTTTCATTTTTCCATGCAGGAATACATGAAGTTCATCATCAAGTCCCTCATAATTTACCCTTCTCCTCCATTCTTTATGCTTTACCCGAGTCCTGTACTTGAAGGTCAAAGCTTTCTGTTCAGCTCTGGTTGTTTTAACAGGAACATTTGAAATTCCTGTTTCATTGAAAGTCCATCTTATTTTGGGGGCGGCTAGGTGGCGCAGTGGATAGAGCACTGACCCTGGAGTCAGGAATACCTGAGTTCAAATCTGGCCTCAGACACTTAATTACTGGCCTTGGGCAAGCCACTTAATCCCATTGCCTTGCAAAAAAAAAAAACCTAAAAAAAAAAGAGAAAAGTCCTTTTTCCCCTGGAAGACAATGTTCAGTTTTGTTAGGTAGTTGATTCTCAGTTGCATTCTGAGCTCTTACGCTGTTTGTAATATTTTCTCTTTGACTTGGGAATTCTGGAAGTTGGCAGTAATATTCCTGGGGTTTTTTTTTTGGATCTCTTTCTGGGGGAGATCGGTGTATTCTCTCAATGTCTATTTTGCTTCTAGGATATCAGGACAATTTTCCTGTAGGAATTCTTTAAAAATGAGGTCAAGGCTCTTTTCCTGATCATGACTTTCAGGTATTCCAATAATTTTTAAATTATCTTTCCTGAATCTGTTTTTCAGATCAGTTGTTTTTTTCAATGAGATGTTTCACATTTTCTTCTAATTTTTCATTCTTTTGGTGTTGAAGTATTGTATCTTGATTTCTCAGAGTCATCAGCTTCCTTTAGCTTCATTCTACATCTGAAGGATTTGTTTTCCTCAGAGAGCTTTCTTATCTCCTTTTCCATCTGGCCAATTCTGCTTTTTAAAGCATTCTTCTCAATAACTTTATGAATTGTTTTATCCATTTGACCTAAGCTAGTTTTCTTCAGCTTTTTTTTTTTGGATCTCCTTGACTAAGCTGCTGACTTCATTTTCATGTTTTTCCTGCATCTCTTTTATTTCTTTTTCCAGTTTTTCTTCTATCTCTCTTACTTGATTCTCAAAATCTCTTTTGAGCTCTGTCATAGCCTGAGCCCAACTTCTATTTTTTTTTTTTGCAGTCTTTAGATGCAGAAGCTTGTACTTTTTCATCTTCAGATTGAGTATTTTGATCCTCCTTGGGATTATAGACAAAGTATTTGTCACTGGTCAGGTTCCTTTTTTTTGTTGTTGTTTATTCATTTCCCCAGCCTGTGCCTGGTTTGGGGGGTGTTTCCTGACTTTTGAGTTTTATTGGGACACTCCCACAAGGACCTCAGTATGTGAGGCTCTGACTGCTCTCCTGATCTGTGAATGACCACAAGTATAGCCCTCTGCCTTGGAGCTGAGGGGGGCAGTCCCTGTTCTATGGGGGACCTAGACTGCAATCAGGATCTGAATGTGGTCAGAGGACAGACCTTGAAGTCTCCCTCTACTCCCTTACCTTTGGTGGGCTGAGCACTCAAGGTGTAGCTGCCTAGAGGCTCCTGCTTGCCAGCTCCCCCAGCCTGCTTCCGTTTCCTGGATCTGGGTGGTGTGGCCATGCGACTGGCTGAGGACCTGGGCTTAGCACTTGCACTGACAGAGGTCTCCCTGTTGATCTTCCAAGTTGTGCTTTGTGCTCCCTGGGGTGCAGGTCAGGAAACTGCCAGGAGCCAAGGCTCCCAGGCGCCCTAGGGCTGTTACTGGGAGGCTGAAGTTTCTTCACTCTGGCAGGGCTGCTCCCTCTAACCCCGTGGACCAGAGTCTTCTCATTATTTTCCAGGTTACCTTGGACTGGAGAATTGCCTCACTGGATCTTTCTGTGGGTTGTCTCTCGAAAATTTAATAAGTCATAATTTTAAGATTTTTGAAATATTTTGGAGAGAGCACCTAGGAGAGGCTCTTCTCCTGCCGCCATCTTGGCTCCAACTGGCACAATTCTTCAGGACATCCTTGTTTATCATCATCCCTAAGCCATTGCTTTGATATTAACTAGTTAATTACTGGAAAAACTCTTCTAGCTGGTTAAAAGTTGTGGGTTTACAGATACTTTGAAGCCAGCTGCAGGGTAATTTTAACAGAAGGTCTGAAAAAAAGGAGCCTTGTTTGGATGCCTCACATTCTTTTTTCTAACTCTTGCCACATTTTCTTCCTACCTTGAATAGACACAAAGTTCCATGCTTAAGAACAGCATTATGTAAGAAAGTGAACAAATCTTGCTTAAATATGAAATAATGAAGTCCATGTTTTCTCAGTTTTTACCTTCATTAAAAGCAAGCCATCATGTTGAAAGTAAGTCATCTGCTCACAGTCACAGGTGTTTCCTCTAAAATAGATGTATATGAAACACTGTGTACTTAAAAAGATGTACATCTTTTTATTTTATAATAGAGAACAAACCCCTTCTCTTTTGTAACTTTATGTAATTTAGAATTTAAAGACTAGCCGACTTTTTTTTTTTTGGCTCAAAACAGATTCCTCTTCTGATACCTTTCCTACCTGATGGTAGGAAATATCTAAATATCAAAGATATTTCTAAAGGTTTAGACATGGACCCTTTGCTATTTTCCTTTTAGAAATCCTTTTTAGTGTCCAAGACTGCCAGATCCCCATTGTTGATCTCATACTCTGCTTAGTCCTTTGTTGTAATCTACTTTTAGCCCATTTCCATAGGGCCTTCCTATTGACAGTAATTGTGACTAAAACCTAGCTTATTATCTACCGTTCTTATGATTTCTCCACAAATTTGTTATTGTTACTACAATGTATTTTTACTTTTAAAAAATTTATAACTTGAGGCGACTAGATGGTGTAGTGGATAAAGCACCGGCCCTGGAAACAGGAGTACCTGGGTTCAAATCCGGTCTCAGACACTTAATAATTACCTAGCTGTGTGGCCTTGGGCAAGCACTTAACCCGTTTGCCTTGCAAAAACCTAAAAAAAGAAAATTTATAACTTTATGAAGTCCACTATTTCTTCCTTTTCATAAATTATCATCAAACCCTATTGTTTCTTCCCCTAAGATTCTTTGATCTCTCTGTTACTATTTATTCCTAGTCACAACACTTGTCTGCATCTATACTACACCTGGATTTCTACAACTTCCTCTCCCCTCAAACTAAACTCCTATATTCCTCTTAGAGAGATTTTAGTACCTTAAGGGGAATAGCTAAGTTCATTTTACTTGAGCTCTTCCAAGCCTTCCTTCACACTTTAAAAACTCTTATCATATCTTTCTTCAAAACTGACCTTCCACTTTACTATAGTTTTCTCTACCTGTGTCCTTGAACTCATAAGTTCCCTTCTTTTACACAAATTTGATGTCATTCCTCCCTTCCATTTTTATCTTCAGACTTTATCTCTCTTCTGATTCCCCTTTACTTAGAGAAAAGGTCAGGTTTTTCCTATTATAAAACAAAATGACCGACCATGCCTTCAAGCTATTACCCTATTCCTTGCCTTTACTGCCAAGATAGTTTTACCTTTTTCTACTTCCTCTCCATCTGCTCACCCTTCAACTCCTTGCTAATGGAATTTTGACCCCCATTCTGTCAAAGTTGATTTACTCAAAGTAACTAGTGAGCATACCAATGACCTCGTATCAGTTCTCATTATCTTTGAACCCTGCAGTATTTGACAATTGATCACTTCCTTCTTAATTCAATACATCAATTTTTTTTTTTAGGTTTTTGCAAGACAATGGGGTTAAGTGGCTTGCCCAAGGCCACACAGCTAGGTAATTATTAAGTGTCTGAGGTCGGATTTGAATTTAGGTACTCCTGACTCCAGGGCCAGTGCTCTATCCACTTTGCCACCTAGCCACCCTTCCTCAAGTATTTTCAAAAATTAAATTTAATCAATGAAAATCTACCTTCTATATTATCTCCTACATGCCCTTCCTCCTCTCCTATCATAAGCACACATAGTTAAGAAAACAATTTTACTTACTATTTTCAAAAAATATATCTTAATCTGCATTCTGAATCTATGGCCTCTTTAACAAGAAGTGGGTGGCATGTTTCATTGTCATCTCTGAAATCATCATTGTCATTCTGTGAATCAGAGTTCCAAAGTCATCAAAGTTGATTATCTTTATAATATTAATGTCACTTTATAAACTTTTCTTCTGTTCTCATCTTATTTTGCACAAGTTTATACAAGTCTTCCAGGTTTCTGAAACCATCCTATTCATTATTCTTACAATGCAATAGCATTTTATCACATTTATATACCTTAACCAGTGAATACTTCTTCAGTTTCCAGCTTTTTTATGTTAAAAAGAGTGGCTATAAATGTTTTTAAACTAAATTTCCCTCTTCTTTCCAGCCTTTTTTCTATTGAGTGAGATGTATTTTTATACCCAAGTCTGTGCATTTTTTCCTCCTTTGACCATTTCAGATGTGAGGTTCAAATATCAAGTCCTTCCTCTTTATTTGTATCCACTTCTATTAGTGTATTCAATTATGTGAGAACTTTTTCTTCATCTTTTCCTTCACCCAAGTGTATTTCTCTTCTCTCTTTCTATCTTTTAAAATAAGACAAAACAAACCACTCTTAGGCTATCTACCTAATTAGTCATTATTGACCCAGATAATCATAGGGTTCATCTCTCCAAACTAGAATGTATACAGTTTATCATTTAGTCCATTATGAGCGCTGGCTCATTTTTTTGCTTTTTATGTTTTTCTTGACCTCCTGTGTATGAACTTTGAAGTATATGCAAAGTTGTGGTTCTTTCTTCAGGAATGTGAAGGACTATATTATACTCTGTAGGATTATACTCAGTTGTTCTGGGTAAGATATTTTTGGTTGTAAGCTTTTTATCTTTTACCTTCTGCTTCTTTAATTTGAGGCAGCTGCTGGTGAAGTGGCTAGAGCATTAGACCTGGATTTCATGAAGATCTGAGTGCAAATCTAGTCTCAGATACTTACAAACTGGGAGATCCTGGCAAATCATTTAATCTCTGCCTCAATTTCTGAAATTTTAAAATGGAGATAATAACAGCACTTACCCTCAGATATGTGTTGAGATAGTATTTATAAAAAGTACTTAGGGGCAGCTACTTGGTGCAGTGGATTGAGCACTGGCCCTGGCTTTAGGAGGATCTGAATCCTCAGATACTTAATAATTGCTTAGCTGTGTGACCTTGGGCAAATCACTTAACCTCATTGCCTTAAATAAATAATTTTTTAAAAAAGTACTTAGTAATTTGCCTGGTACATAGGAGGCACCATTCAAATGCTTATTCCTTTCTATTTTGGAATATTAGATCTTCAATCCTTTATCGTGGTAACTGCTGAGTTGTGCATGACCTGGACTGTAGTTTCTTAGTACTTGGATTCTTTCTTTCTGCTTATAGTATTTTTTTTTTTTGACCTAGAAGCTCTGGGAGTTTTCATTTGGTTGTTTACCTTGTCCTTCACTCCTAAGAAATTTGACCTATTTTCTTTTATGATTTCTTTTATGATTTCTCCTTCATCTGTTTTCTAGGATAGTTATTTTGCTATGAGAGATTTTTAAATCCTTAATTTTTTTAGCCTTTTGACTGAATATTTATTGTTGTCTCATGGAATCACTGGCTTCTATTTGGTACATTCTAATTTTCAGGGTTCTTGTTACTTGGGCAGGGTTTTGTACCAGTCTGTTTACTTGTGCCAATCTTTTACTTCTTTTTCCTATTCTTTCTCATTTCATTTTGATTTTTTCCTTCCAGGGTTCTCGTTCATTTATAAAGCATTTAAAAAATTTTAAAAAACTTACTTCATCTCTTCCAGTAATTCTAAGTGGACTTGTGTCCAAGGATTGTTTTCCTTTGAGGCTTTTGCTTATAAATATTTTGTATTAATTTTCTCCTTTTGGGTTGGTGTCTCCTCTTCAAGAATGAAAAACAAACAACTTTTGGGAATAGTGGTAAGAATTGCCCCATAGGGCACTGTCCTTCCCTACTTCCCTACTTCCTTCTGTCCCTCCTCCCTTCCTCCCTCCCTCCCTCCCTTCCTTCCTTCCTTCCTTCCTTCCTTCCTTCCTTCCTTCCTTCCTTCCTTCCTTCCTTCCTTCCTTCCTTCCCTCCCTCCCTTCTTCCTTCCCTCCTTCCCTCCTTTCCTTCCTTCCATCCTTCTTCCCTAGGCAGGTTCAAGTCATCTGGATACCCCAGCTAGGAATAATTGAATAGAACCCAGTTCTGTTTTGTTGGTTTTTGGAAATGGGGCCATAATTAAGAAGGGCACCTTTGCATTCATATTGTATCGCCAGAGGTGAAATTCTTGGACCCTCACAAGACCAGAGCGAAAGCATTTGCCAAAAATGTTTTCATTAATCAAATACAAAAGTTGGAGGTTTGAAGATGATCAGATACCATCATAATTCATGAGCTTTGAACAATCCACGTGTTTTAATTTGTTCTTATTTTATTGGGTTTTAATTTGTGTAAGTAGACTGATTAAAATGATGAAAGTACTATATAATTTCAGTTTTAAAATTCACAAAATGACCCCCCCATAAGATGCCTTGAGAAATAGGTAGTGTAATTGTTATCCTAATTCTTTAGATGAGGAAACTGATTTTTAAGGTAATTCATATTTTGATTGGAAAAATAATAGTTGGTAATTTATATCATTGTAACATTTCCTTCTTTTTTCTTTATTTAGCATAAATGTATATGTTTAATGAATATTTTGTCATTCATTAATTTGTACATGCTATAATATATTTTTTATAGAATGTTAAGTTACTATCGAAGCTCTACATATTTTTATTCGAAGGTTAATGCATAAACAGTAATCAAGTAAAAAATTTGAAAATATATACATATATATGTATGTGTATATATACACATACATATATATGTAATTCAATACAATGCTCCATACAGTGGTCAAATTGTATGATTTCTGAGGTTGTTCTGACCATTATTGAAGTTTGGACAAGAGCCACATGGTGGAGCTATTACTTTAAAACTGTATGCAATTATTGAAAACTACAGATTCTTTGGAAGTTTAACTTGGGCAAGTTTTGGGATTTTTTCACTGGGAATTTTTGCCATCTTTTTTAAGATCTAAAATTTTGTGTTACAATAATATAAACATTCTTTAATCCATGTGGAAGAGATCTATTTCACATATAGATTTATAGTCTAGACTTTGGATAAACCTTGGGAGTACACTGTGATAACTCAAGACTTTAAACATTAATCCAGAAATGTATCACCTCTTTTTTTTTGAAGAATTATTTATCTTTATTCCTTTTCTCTTCCTCCTGTTAATATAATAATCACCAATACAAGTCAGAATTTGGACAATGAAATTTAGATGATCAGTCACTCTTTCACTCAACTTGAATCTGTTTGTATGTAGATATCTTAAATTCTGTACCACTAGGTAAAAGCCAATATTTGTGCAGTGGGATCATTCATTCCTAGCTAGTTCACTCTATATTAGTCCACATAAGTCTTCCTAAGCTTCCCTGAATTTCTTGTATATTTGTTATTTCTTACCATACTGTAATTTTTCTTTATATTCATATATCACAATTTTTCCAGTTCTTTGTTATACAAAATGCTTCTGAAAATATTTTGATATTTAAAAGACTTTCCTTTTTTTGTTTTGAGATATGTCCCAAGGAGTAGCATTGTTGGATCAAAGAGTTTGAACAGTTTGATTACTCTTCTTTCATAATTTCAAATTACTTTATCAATTCACAGCTCCACAAATAGTCTATTATACTATTCGTGTCTTTTCCCAGTCCCTCTAACATTGACTATTCTGTCTTTTGGCATCTTTGCCAATTTACCATTTTTAGGAAAAACCTCAGAGTTATTTTAGTTAGAAATTCTCTTTTTAATAATTTGGGACCATATACTTTCATATGGTTAGTAGTTTTCATTTTTTTTTTTGTTATGTAGTATGGTACAATGCAAAGAGTTGAATTTGAAGTCAGAAGAATTGGGTTCAGTGCTTGGCTTTGTATGTTCTTTGAAAAGTCACTTAAACTCTAGGGAACTTAGTTTCTTAGACTAGAAGACTTCCTAGATCATACACAACAGCAAATCCTAGAAACTGTTTATTCATACTCTTTGATGATTAGTTTAGTGAATTTTGGTATCTGTGTTAATTCCTATAGATTTTATATATTAGACTTTTATCAGTTGTATTTAATGTATATTTTTTTCCTCAATCAAGTTTCTCTTCTTATGCTAATTTCATTAATTTTATTCATGCAAACTTTAAAATTTTACATAATTGAAGATGTTTATTTTATCTTTTATGATCACATCTGTTCCAGTTTTGGATAAGCAGATTCAGCATTTTTTTAAAAGATGTGAGTTCTTGAAAATATATTGGAAAGTCAATCACAGGAACTAGGAGTCAGATGCATCAAGCCTACTTAACTCTCTTTTTCAATTTCTTTAACTCCCACTTTTACTGGTCCCTCTACTGCCAGTTTGACTGCAGTTCTATGCATAGTATGTTTTGTTTTTAGTTCTTTCCTTTCTGTGGTTCTCAAGGAATTGAACTTGGAGGAAGCACATTAGCATAGAACTCTTAATACCATGGTATAATTGACCTAAGAACACATTTTTTTTCCTGAGTCCGTTACTTCATCAGGAATTAACAAATCATATAAGCTCTTTGGACTTGAGTTTCTTCACAAAAATAAAAAAAATTACCCCCCTCCAAAAAAAGAAACCCCCAAAGAAACAAAGAGGAAAAAGGAAGGAAGGAATGAAAGAAAGGAAAGAGGGAAAGGAATGGAAAGAAAAAGAAAGGGTATTGGAAAAGATGATATCTGAAATGCCTTCTATTTTAAACTTATGATCTTATGTTTTCAAAGATTCCAAACACTTTTTTTTTAGGTTTTTGCAAGGTAAATGGTGTTAAGTGTCTTGCCCAAGGCCACACAGCTAGGTAATTATTAAGTGTCTGAGACCAGATTTGAACCCAGGTACTCCTGACTCCAAGGCCAGTGCTTTATCCACTATGCCACCTAGCCACCCCTCCAAACACTTTTTATATTCTTCTTTACATAGCAAAATGAAAATTACCAGTGGTCAAAAATATTCACTTTAAAAATTCATATGTACAAATAAGATCTACCCTTTAAAGTATTCTTTTTTTTTTTTAACTCAAATCAAGAATTTATTAAGTGCCTTCTATGTGCAAGACACTGTACTCAGCAACAGGAACACACAGGGACAAAAACAATTCTCTGCCCTTGAGCTTGCATTCTACTATTAGGGGCAAAGGAAAGATACAAACAACATGAAAATAGATAAGTATATACAAAGGAATTGGGATGGAGTCCAACAACTGGAGAAATTGGGAAAACACTGTAGGATAGTTTATGTGAGTGAGTCTAAGCCTTTCCTAAAAGGTAAAAATGAAGATGGGCATTCCAGGCATGGTTAAGGTACAGAAGCAAGAAATATAATGTAATGTCCAGAAAATAGGCCAGAAATCCAAGACAGCATAAAAAGTAATGGAAAATATACATGAAAAAATAGGCTGGTGGCATTTTAAGGGCCAAACAGAAGCTTGTATTTTAACTTATTATAGAATACTCTATGGTCCTCATACACAAAAATCGCAGCAACACCAGCATTAAATAAAATGTTTCCTCTGAGTTTATTACTTAAAAAAAAACTAAAACAAAGAACCTTCAACCAGTCAAAGCTCCAGCCCCCTCCTTTTCCCCACATTCCCTAATCTTTCTCCAGGTCCTACTCATAAAATCTAATCTGTTTTCACAGAAAACCTACACTGGGATAAAGGTTAAGGAATGGGTAGAAAGCAGTAGTATCATCTAAGCTCCACCCAGTCAGACTGGGGAATTTAATTGCCCAGAGATCTATACTGGATGGAGATTCACAGAATCCAACTGACAGGAGGTAGGGAAAGTGGAAGGAGGGAAGCAAAAGTTGAGAATAATAAGCTATCTCACACTCAGAGTAATTTGGGGAGAGGGAGAAATCAGGTGAACCACTAGGTTATCAAGCTAAAGGACATTTCTCAGATCTATTGCTGAAGATTAAAAGGGACAGAGGGCACCACTAATAGACAAAAATGGAGTCAAGATGGTTTTTTTCAAAATCATTCAGGGTTCACAAGAACCACAGGTGTCACAAGAACCACAAGTAATACTTAAAGAGGGGCAAATTGTGGGTGAACAGCACCAATTAGATTTCCATTACAACTTATCAGGGAAAAGTCACTTAGCAGGAAAGAAGACTAAAGGGATACAGCACTGAAATTACAATGTTCCCACCCTCATCCCATCCCCTTTAATAGAGAAAAAGGTAGATGATGTAGATCAATGATTGATAAACCTCTCAGACCACTACTGATGTGGGATGCTTGCATACGCTGTGCGATGTGGTCCATTCGATAATTTGTGTAAGTGATTTTCTTTCTTACAAGACAGGGGATGGGTGTTACTGGGAAGTGTAAAAACCAGAAGTATCAATAAAACATTATTTTTTAAAAAACCTCTGTCATTCCTCTCATCCACTCCGTGCCCCGCCCCCCCAATCCTCCCAGATCCCTAAGGAGGGGAGGGAGAGGGTTCAAGTTGCTTCCTTGGCCACAGGTATCAGGCAGAAACACATCAGAGAAGCCAACAACAAAGAACAGGGCAATGAGTTTCCAGAATGGAAAAGGTCCAGTGGAGCCTGATTGGTAGAAGGCACAGTTTTACAATGGAGGTCCATTCACCCCTGGGTTGTAGAAGGCACAAAGATCCTCATAGCGGCAGTGGCCATTTGAAAAATGTCTGCAGATAGGGCGGTTAGATTTATCTGTTCTGTCACCTTCTTGGACTCCATCCTTGAATTGAGGGGCATTCTTCGGCCATGGGATGTTCTTAGATGGATGGTGACTACTGCCCCCTCCAAGGTTTCTCCATCCATTGGGAGGACCATTCCTGGCATGATCCCCCATAGCCTGTTCCCCTCCTAGGTTCTGGATCCTCATAGGCCCAACGACTGTGGTTGAGGTCTTGGACCTGGGCCCCCTCTCACTGAGCATCCTCCCCAGAAAGGAAGTGGAAGGCTCAGGAGTGGTGGATTCACTGGTCCTCTTAAGCCCTGAGGGCCTCTGTGGAAGCCTGGATCAGGGCCACCAAATTTCCCATTGGCTATGGGGGGAGGACCCAGGAGGCTGGGTAGACTGGCGGGGCTCCCACTCTCCTTGGAGTCTGGTGGCCTCTGCTTCCCCCGCCCCCTTTAAAATATTCTTAAGTGCAAATTGGTATAATATTATTCAGAGCAGTTTGTAATACTGATGTACACTTAGCACATTCTTCAGTCTCCTTTTCTTTGTATTTGAATGTGCCTCAATCAATCAATAAATATCTATTAAGTACCTGCTATGTGTTAGGTACTGTGTTAATCATTGAGAATGACAGAAAAGCAAAAAGACAGTTACTGCTCTTGAGCTCATGATCTAGTGGGAAAATATCATGAAAACAACTCTGTACAAACAAGATATATTCAGGATAATTGGAAATAATCAACAGAGAAAAGACACTAGCCTTAAGGGAGATGAGGAATCAAGATCTTATAGAAAAATAGGATTTTAGCTGTTATTTTATGGAAGCTAGGAGGTGGAGATGAAGAAGGAGAGAAATTCAAGCATGAGAGACAACCAGTGAAACCCCCAGAATCCAGGAGCATACTGTGAAAAACAGTGAGGAGTGAACTGGCACTGGATCACAGCTAGGATCACGTTTTATTTATCTTTTTAAACTACTTTTAGCAAAAAACCAATCAGTTAATCAATTAGCATTTATTAGGCACCAAAATTTCATGCTAACTGTTGAAAACACAAAATAAAACTTAAAACAGCTTTTGTCCTTTAAGAAACTATGTTTTATGTTGGGGGGAATATGAGAAAACTGGAACACTAATGCAGTGTTGGTGGAGTTGTGAAGTGATCGAACCTTTCTGGAAACCATTTAGAACTACTCCCAAAGCATATGCTTTGATCCAGTGTCTGTATCCAAAGAAAGCATACACAGGTATAAAAACATAACAGTGAGACTGCCGGCCAAGATGGCAGAGAGAAGACAGGCACAGTTCTAAAGTCTCCTGATCTCTTCCCCATCTATCACATGAAATAAACCTCTTAAAAGAAATCCGACCCACAGAACCCAGAAAGAAAAGCCAGGAGAAAGAACATCTACCTCAGGATTTGTCTCCCGCAGCAGCTTTGGCCGAATTCAGGCAGGTGAGTCTGGGCTCAGAGGGAGGATCAGCCCCGGATCAGTCAGATCAACAGCTGAATTGGAGCCGGAGTCTGAGGGCTGGAGAGCTGGACCTGCTGGATCAGCGGTGGGGCTGGACAAAGGGGGCTTGGGTCCGCGGGGAAGTAGAGGCGCTGGTGTTGGTGTTATCCCCTTGGAGCTTGGGGACCAGGCTGGGGGGAGAGGTCTGGTGCAGGAGAGCTGCGGACACCATCCCTGGGCTCCTCGGGTCTGAGAAACTCTGAGTCCACGCCTCCATTGCACAGAGGCCTCCTCCCAAACAAACAAATGCAAACTACTTCTGGCTCAGGCCCAGGTGTGTGAGCAGAAGAACCAGCCCAGCTGAGGAATGACCTCAGGCCAGGGTAAAGCCCACCATTGATTGAAGGCAAAAGAATTCAATAGCTCCAACTCCTCCCTTTGGCCAAAGGGAGAAGGCCTCTCAACCAAGGTCACAGACACTCCAGAGAGGGCAACCACCACCTCCTGCTGGCCAGCCAGAGAAACTGCACTCAGTAAAGCCTTTAGTGATCCCAAGCCCAGATGAACCAGCCCCCCCCCCCCAACTCAAGTTCTTAGCATAATGAAGAAGAGTCAGCAGAAAGGTGGATAAATAGAAAAATTCTTGGAAGGGAAAGACCCCAACTCAGAGAGACCTGGAACCTCTGAGGAGAATTCAATCTGGTCTCCAGCACAGAAAGACTTCCTTGAAGAAATAAGGAAGGAGCTCAAAAATTTGGGAGAGACAATTAATACCTTGCAACAAGGAAACAAAACCTAAAAGATGGACTTTCAATGAACCAGGGGAATTCCAAAGGTTCCTTTTGGAATGGCCAGAGCTGAACAGAAGGTTTGATCTTCAGATACAGGACTCAGGTGAAGCATGGAGATTGGAGGAGAGGGGGAAAATATGAGGGACTTAATGATGATAAACTGCATGTATTCCTGCATAGAAAAATGACACTGATAAAACTCATATGAACCTTCTCAGTTAATAGAGCAGGTAGAAGGAGCTTTTATAGTTGAAGCACAGGAGAAAGCTGAATTCGAAGATAAAATATGGTGTAAAAATGGAGTCAATAGAAAAAAAGGGAAATGAAATGGGAGAAAGAAAAAGGAGAGGGGGAATAGGCCAAGATATTTCATATAAGATTTTTTTTATTACAATGAGCTATTGCAATGATATGGAAGGGGGGAGGCAAGGTGGAATGAGGGAACCTTTGCTCTCATCAGAGGTGACTAGGAGAGGAAACAGCATATATACTCAATGGGGTATAGGCATCTGGAGTAAGAAGGAGGGGGGAACAGGGGGAAGGGGTGGGGATGTGAATAAAGGAGGAGAGGATGGACCATGGGGGGAGAGTGGTCAGATATAATACATTTTCTTTCTTACTTCTTGCAAGGGGCTGGGATTGGAAGGCCTGTGCAGGACCATAGGGTCAGGTGGATTCTGGGCCTAAGGGGTGGTATGGGGGCTCAGGGCTTCTTGGCCCCAGGACCAGGGATCTGTCTGCTGTGCCACTCAGCGAACCTACAGCAGAGTCAGAGTGAAAGGAGAGAGAAAATATAGTACGTGGTGGTGGAGAAATAAGAAAGGAGGGAGTTGCGATCAGCAATGGCAACATTGGAAAAATATGGAAGCAACTTTTGCGATGGACTTACCATAAAGAATGCGATCCACCCATGACAGAGTTGTTGGTGTTGGAATAAAGACTGAAGACTGAAGCATATTTTTTATTATTATTATTATTATTTGGGGGAGGGTGCAGGGCAAGTGGGGCTGGGTGGCCTGCCTCGAGCCACATAGCAGGGTGATCTTTGGGTGTCTGAGGCTAGATTTGGGCCCGGGTGCTCTTGGCTCAAGGGCCAATGCTCTTTCTGCTACCCAGCCACCCCTACTGTGATTACTATTTTATTTTATTTTGAGTCTTTTTTTCCCCCTTCTTTTTGGTTTTTGCAGGGCAGTGGGGATCGGGTGGCTTGTATGTCACACGGCTGGGTGATTATTGGATCTACGGGGCTGGATGTGGGCTCGGGTGTTCGTGGCTCCAGGGCTGGTACTTTGTCCATTGCGCCACCTGGCCATACCTACAATTATTACTATTATTTTTTTTAATTTTAATTTTTTTCTCTCCCCTTTACTTTATTGCCCAAGCAAGTCTATATTCATGGGGGGAGGGGTATTTGGTTTACTCTTAAACAAGAATATTTTATTAATGTAAAAAAAAAATTTGTACAAAATGAGAATAAAAAAATAATTAAAATAAAAAAATTTGCAAAAAAAAGTATTATGGCTACATTCTGATTTCATAAAGTTTTTGAGGAATGGATTCAGAATCTAACTATCATTTGACACCATTCTGTGGCAAAAAGTGTTCCAATTTTCAAACAATCAATATATTTGAAATCCATTTGTAAGTTGGAACTTACTATGTTAATAAAAGCAACATACATATGTACATAAGAAATGTAAGATAAGGGAAAAACTAATCTTTCTATTTCTAGATACTAGCACTCAATAATTTTGTAAATGAGGAAATTACAAGAGAAATAAGCTTTTCCAAACTAATCTATAGCAGAGATTAATTAAGCAGTTAAAAAATTAATACCCCTTCCAATTTCATCTCTGTCTGGCACAACATTATACAAAAATCAAAGTTATAGAAAAACAATATTTTCCACTGGAAATGTTCATTAATAAAAACTTCAATAATCCAAGGGGAAAAAACCTGCAACAACTAGCAACATCTAGTAGGAAACCTGAATTTTTGTATAGCTCTGTCACCAATTAAAATATTGAGCAAGACATGTTTTTGCATTTTTTTCTACAGTTGTGCAACATGTAAAATCACTGTATACTGGGTTCTTCAAGTTAAAGTACTTTAAAGAAATTAAACATTCAAATTTTAAATGTTAAAAAAACCAAAACCTTAGAAAGTACAATTGGACAAACACAAAAGGAGTATAAATCTCTCAGATACATAATTGGACAATTACAACATGAGAATAAATCTCTCAGATCATCAATTGGACCAATACAAAATGAGAATAATTCTCTCAGATCCTCAAATGAGCAAATGCAAAAAGAAATTAATTCTCTCAAAACCTCAATTGGTCAAATGGAAAGCTCTTTCAAAAGTAGAATTGACCAACTGGAAAAAGGAGTTGCAAAAGGTTAATGAAGAAAACTCCTCCCCGCTAAAAATAATGGAGTCTACAGAAACTAATGACCCCATGAGACAGCAAGAGTCAGTTAAACAAAATCAAAAAATAGAAAAAATAGAAGAAAATGTAAAATACTTCATCAACAAAACCACTGACTTTGAGAATAGATCGAGGAGGGGCAACCTGAAAATTATAGGACTTCCTGAAAACATTGAAGAGAAAAAAAGCCTGGACTTAATATTACAGGATCTAGTGATGGAAAACTGCCCTGATATCATGGAATCAGAGGGCAAAGTAGTTATTGAAAGAGTACATCGATCCCCACCAGAAAAAGATCCTAAAATGAAAACACCAAGGACTGTTGTGGCCAAACTCCAGAACTATCAGATAAAAGAGAAAATTCTGCAAGCAGCCAGAAAGAAACAATTTAAATATCAAGGAGCCACAGTAAGGATCATGCAGGACCTGGCTGCATTAACTTTAAGGGATCGAATGGCCTGGAACAAGATATTTTGAAGAGCATGGGAGCTTGGAATGCAGCCAAGAATCTACTTTCCTGCAAAGCTGATCCTTCTCTTCCAGGGAAAAAGATGGACATTTAACGAAATGGAAGAATTCCAAAAATTTCTGATGAAAAGACCAGAGCTAAACAGAAAATTTGGACATCAAACAGGAGGTTCAAGAGACACATGAAAAGGTAAAAAAAAGGGGGGGGGAGCGGTAAAAGGAAAAAAAATGCAATCCAGTAAGCTGAAACTGGCTATATCCCAGCATGGGGGGAAAAAGATTCTCATAAACCTTGAGAAATGTAACCCTAACAGAGAGAATACACCTAGCCAGAAATGATGGACATTCATGACCTATCCATGAGACTACTATCTAATGGGATGTAACTGCCTTTAACCCCACTTGGGAGAAAGACTCTAATAACTCTCAGGAATTTTGACTCTATTCAATAGAATATACTGAACTAGAAGGGACAGACACTCAGAATTTTCTATGAACTAGATAGAATGATCTTAAAAAAACACTACCTCCCTAAAAAGGGGGACAGGAAAGAGACTGGAGGAGGGAGGGGATTGAATGGGGTAAATCTCATTACACTAAGAGGTACAAAAAAACTATGGTAATAGTGGGGAAGAAGGGAGCAGAGGAGAAACACCTGAATCTTCTTCTCATCAGACTTGGCTTAAAGTCAACCTACACATACTCAGTTAACTTATAAAACATCTAACCTTTCAAGTATTAAAAGGGGAAAAGGGGAGGGGGGACGGAGAAAGGGAAGAGGAGTGGGGGAAATAAGGGGAATAACAAAAGGAAGGGAAGGGAAAAGGGACAAAAGGGAAAGGGGAAAGAAAGGGGAGGGTGTGATATAGGAAGGCAAACACACTGAAGGGGGTGGTTTTCAGAAACAAAAGACTGGGGAATATAGATAAAAGGGGGGAGAAAGGGGAAAAATACAAACAGAGGGAAGATAGCACGGAGGGCAATAAAAAATTAGTAATCACAACCTTGAATGTGAATGGGATGAACTCTCCCTTAAAACATAAGCAAATAGCAGAGTGGATTAAAAACCAGAATCCTACAATATGCTGCTTACAAGAAACTCATTTGAAGCCGAGAGATACATATAGAGTAAAGGTAAAAGGTTGGAGCACAATATATTTCACTTCAGCTGAAGTAAAAAAAGCAGGGGTAGCAATCCTTATGTCAGACAAAGAAGCAGCAAAAATAAATATCATTAAAAGAAATAAGGAAGGAAACTTTATCCTCCTAAAAGCTACCATAGACAATAAAGTCATTTCAATATTGAATATATATGCACCCAGTGCAACAGCACCCAAATTCTTAGAGGAGAAGCTGAAAGAACTACAGGAAGACATAGACAGCAAAACTCTACTAGTGTGAGACCTCAGCCTCCCACTATCAGATCTAGATAAATCAAATCATAAAACAAACTAGAAAGAAATTAGGGAGGTAAATAGATTGTTAGAAAAATTAGATATGGTAGACTTATGGAGGGAACTGAATGGGGATAGAAAGGAATATACCTTTTTCTCTGCAGTACATGGAACTTATGCAAAAATTGATGTACTAGGACACAAAAACCTAATGATCAACTGCAGAAAGGCAGAAATAGTGAATACATCTTTCTTAGATCACAATGCAATAAAATTCATATGCAATACTGGGCCAAGGAGATATAGACCTAGAACAAATTAGAAACTGAATAACCTCATTTTAAAAAATGAGTGGACCAAAAAACAAATTATAGAAAGAATTAACCATTTTATCCTAGATAATGATAATAATGATACAACATACCAAAACCTATGGGATTCATTCAAAGCGACTCTCGGGATATATTATAGCTCTAAATGCTTATATGAATAAATTGGAGAAAGAGGAAATCAATGAACTAAACATGCAACTAAAAAAATTAGAGAAAGAACAAATCAAAAATCCCCAATTAAATACCAAATTAGAAATTCTAAAAATTAAAGGAGAAATTAAAAAAAATTGAAAGCAAAAAAACTATTGAATTAATAAATAAAACCAAAAGTTGGTATTATGAAAAAACCCAATAAAATTGATAAACCTATGGTCAATTTGATTAAAAAAAAGGAAGAAGAAAACCAAATTGCTAGTATCATAAATGAAAAAGGTGAACTCACCACCAAAGAGGAGGAAATTAAAGTAATAATTCGGAATTATTTTGCCCAACTCTATGCCAATAAATTTGATAATCTAAGTGAAATGGATCAATATTTCCAAAAATATAAGTTGTCCAGATTAAATGAAGAAGAGATTAAATACCTAAACAACCCTATCTCAGAAAAAGAAATTCAACAAGCCATTACTGAACTCCCTAAAAAAAAAATCTCCAGGTCCTGATGGATTCACAAATGAATTCTACCAAACATCTAAGGAACAATTGGTTCCAATCCTATATAAACTCTTTGGAAAAATAGGGAAAGATTGAACTCTGCCTAACTCTTTCTATGAAACCAATATGGTACTGTTACCTAAACCAGGAAGAGTTAAAACAGAGAAAGAAAATTATAGACCTATTTCCGTGATGAATATAGATGCAAAAATCCTAAATAAAATCTTAGCAAAACGACTACAACAAGTCATCGCTAGGATAATACATTATGATCAAGTAGGATTTATTCCAGGAATGCAGGGTTGGTTCAATATTAGGAAAACTGTTAGTATACTCAATTATATCAACAACAAACCTATCAGAAATCATGTGATCATATCAATAGATGCTGAAAAAGCTTTTGACAAAATACAGCATCCATTCCTACTAAAAACACTAAAGAGTGTAGGAATAAATGGACTGTTCCTTAGAATAATTAGCAATATCTATCTGAAACCATCAACAAGCATTATATTCAATGGGGAGAGGCTAGAGGCATTCCCAGTAAGATCAGAGGTGAAACAAGGGTGCCCATTATCACCACTACTGTTCAATATTGTATTAGAAATGTTAGCTTCAGCAATTAGAGAAGAAAAAGAAATTAGAGGAATTAGAATTGGGAAGGAAGAGACAAAACTCTCACTCTTTGCAGATGACATGATTTTCTACCTAGAGAATCCCAAGAAATCATCTAAAAAAACTACTGGAAACAATTAGCAATTTTAGCAAAGTTACAGGTTATAAAATAAACCCTCATAAATCCTCAACTTTTCTATTATATGTCTAGCAAGAAACAGCAGGAAGAGCTAGAAAGAGAAATCCCATTCAAAGTAACCTCAGACAATATGAAATATTTGGGAGTCTATTTGCTAAGACAGACTCAGAATCTTTTTTGAAAACAATTATAAAACACTTCTCATACAAATTAAATTAGATTTAAATAACTGGGCAAATATCAACTGCTTATGGATAGGGAGAGCTAATATAATAAAAATGACAATTCTATCAAAACTAAACTGTCTGTTTAGTGCCCTACCAATCAAAATTCCAAAAAATTACTTTAACGAGTTAGAAAAAATTGTAAGTAAATTCATATGGAGAAATAAAAAGTCAAGAATTGCCAGGAGCTTAATGAAAAAAAGTACAAAAGAAGGTGGCTTAGCCCTACCCAATCTAAAATTATATTATAAAGCATCAGTCATCAAAACTGCTTGGTATTGGCTAAGAAATAGAGTGGTGGAGCAGTGGAATAGACTAGGTGTAAAAGCAGGAGATGATTATAGTAATCTGCTGTTTGATAAACCCAAAGAGTCCAGCCATTGGGATAAATACTCCCTCTTTGATAAAAATTGCTGGGATAATTGGAAGTTAGTATGGAAGAAACTTAGATTAGACCAACACCTCACACCCTTTACCAAGATAAGATCCAAATGGTTACAGGACATAGACATAAAAAGCAATACTATAAGCAAATTAGAAGATCAAGGACTAGTCTACCTGTCAGATCTATGGAAAGGGGAACAGTTTATGACTAAGGAAGAGTTGGAGAACATCACCAAAAACCAATTAGATGATTTTGATTACATTAAATTAAAAAGCTTTTGCACAGATAAAACCAATGTAACCAAGATCAAAAGAAATGTAGTAAATTGGGAAACAATCTTTACAACTAATGATTCTGACAAAGGACTCATTTCTAAAATATACAGAGAACTGAGTCATATTTTTAAAAACAAAAAGCCATTCCCCAATTGACAAATGGTCAAAGGATATGCAAAGGCAATTTACAGATGAGGAGATCAAAGTAATCCATAGCCATATGAAAAAATGCTCTAAATCATTAATTATTAGAGACATGCAAATTAAAGCTTCTCTGAGGTACCACCTCACACCTCTCAGATTGGCCAGTGTGACCAGGAAGGATAATGATCATTGTTGGAAGGGATGTGGGAAATCTGGGACACTATTACACTGTTGGTGGAGCTATGAACTCATCCAACCCTTCTGGAGAGCTATTTGGAACTATGCCCAAAGGGCAACAAAAATGTGCATACCCTTTGACCCAGCAATACCACTACTGGGTCTATACCCTGAAGAGATGAGGAAAAAGGGTAAAAACATTACTTGTACAAAAATATTTATAGCAGCCCTGTTTTTGGTGGCAAAGAATTGGAAATCCAGTAAATGTTCTTCAATTGGGGAATGGCTTAGCAAACTGTGGTATATGTATGTCATGGAACACTATTGTTCTATTAGAAACCAGGAGGGACGGGATTTCAGGGAAACCTGGAGGGATTTGCATGAACTGATGGTGAGTGAGATGAGCAGAACCAGAAAAACACTGTACACCCTAACAGCAACATGGGAGTGATGTTCAACCTTGAAAGACTTGCTCATTCCATCAGTGCAACAATCAGGAACAATTTTTGGGCTGTCTGCAAAGGAGAGTGCCATCTGTATCCAGATAAGGAGCTGTGGAGTTTGAACAAAGTGCAAGGACTATTCCCTTTAATTTAGAAAAAAAAAAACAGATATCTTATTGTCTGATCTTGTTACCTCTTAGACTTCTCTTCTCTTTAAGGATATAATTTCTCTCTCATCACACTCAATTTGGATCAAGGTACAACATGGAAACAAAGTAATGACTGACAGAGTGCTTTCTGTGGGGGTGGGGGTGGGAGGAGGGAAGCCAAATTGGGGGAAATTTTTAAAACTCTAATAATATCTTTAATAAAAATAAATTTTAAAAAACACAGCTTTTTTGTGGTGGCAAAGGATTGGAAATTGAGGGGATGCCCATCAAGTGGTGAATGGCTGAGCAAATTGTGGCCATGAATGTGATGGAATACTATTGTTCCATAAGAGATCATGAACAGGTAGATTTCAGAAAAACCTGCCAATGTGAAACTGTCAGGTAGGGGGAGAACATAAAAGTACTTATTGTATTAATTTAAAAAATATTTGTTGAATGAATGATTGATTTTATGTTATTTAGAAAGTGCTTTGGTTTGGGTTTTACTTTTCAAGACAAAATTATTACTATGGCAGTTCATATGGTAGCTATAAAAATAAGGCCCTTCTTTTTCAATCTTATATTACATCCTTTTCTTTGACATATTTATCAACACTACCCCCTTCCCTCCACCCCCAATTCAAACTAGAAGATTTAGTAGAATATGAAGGGCTTGCATTGAATAAAACCAATTTTAGGGCTAAATGTTAACTATTCCTCACTGTAGACATTTTCCCCCTGATTGGCACTTGGTAAGAAATGCTTAGTTTCCTTTCTGTACTCTGATTGGTGCAGAAAAATCAAGCCTTTTTGTTTATACTGTGAAGATTTATCTATTCACAAAAACTCTAATTTGGATTTTGGCAGAGAAGAATTTCCTTTTCAAATCTAGTTTTAGTATTCTTATGGAAACTATCAATAAGTGCCATCAATTACCAGTGAAGGGAACTCTTTTTTTTTTTTTTTTTTTTTTTGCCTTTCATAAGCCCACAGCCTGAAGCCTGCCATTGAATGGTCCAAATTATTTATTTAGTGACTTATTTTTTGCCATTGAGAATTTGAATTTCCTGGTTGGTAGTCTAGAAGAGGGTAAATTTCATTCATGAGAGTCTATCAGATTGATTAAAAGAGAACTTGAAAAGATGTCAATGTGACATCTAGAATCCTTGCTAGCTCCTGATACCAGTGAGTCAGACACTCTCTACTCAATGCAAATAAATTGGTAAAGGAATAGTTATTTCTGCCATTCCCTGGGATTCCCATGGGATAAGCTAAAGTATTCCCAATTTTGAATTATCTTCCAGGGCTTTGTTTAAGGTCCAGTATTTTTTTTTTGGTTGGTTTAAACCAAAGTAATTGCCATTATACTTGGAAAGAGGGTTGCTAGTGGCTGCCTTAGACTTGAACCATGCAAAATGAACAAAAACACAGCAGCCTTAGAATATAACTGCAAAATATTTAAAATTCTCAACAATCTGTCTTTCACTTGGATTTATAGTCTTAAATAATATTTCTTCTTTTCAGTTACTCTTCATTCTAGTCAAACCATGCCTGTTGACATTTCATATCCCACCTCTGCCTTTGCACAAATGCTTTTCCAAGACTGAAATATTCTCTTTTCTCAGCTGTGCCTTATAGAATCCCTAACTTCTTTCAAAGCACAATTCAGGTTCCAGTTTCTAAAGGAGGCCTTTCCTGCTCTCCCTACTCTCCTTAGTCATTAAGGAAGTCTCATGGAATATTTGTATTACTTTATATATTCATTATATTAACATACCTGTGTACATGTTATATCCCACTCCTTGTCAGCTCCTTGAAGTCAGGGACTGTCTTGATAGCCCTAGCATCTAGTAAAGGGCCTTGCCCATAGTGGGCTTTTCATAAATGATCCATTAAATTAAACAAATAAATGAATTGAAATGCTCTAACATGGTAAATAAATATGATATTTTAAAAGAAATAAAAGAAAATAGAATGAAAAATTGATGAATTAACATGAACAATGCCCATTATTTGATTTATTATCTTGGATAGTAAGCATATTAAAAGAAACAAAGGATGATCCTTTAAATATCAAAACAATTATAAAGAACTTAAACAACTTGAAGTTTTTTGTGGTTAATATAAACAGTGGATTCACTGAAAGAATTGCTTGTTGAAAGATAATAGTTGAAGCAAAATAGAAATTAAGAATAAGCTAAGATCAATTTAAATAAAAGAACCTTAATAACTTTATAGGTAAAAAACAATTGAACCAGAATCTAGAACTTGGAGACATTGCCTAAGAATTATTTGACTACCCCAAAATGTGAAGAGTCTGACTACTATAATGTAGAAAATTGCCCAAGAAAAAATTTCCATAACTATTGTAATCTAAGGATAGATTATAGATGGTCAGATTCCTCTAGACTCTAACCTGTGTAAACCAAAGATTTAATTTACCCAGGTACAGTCTTCTCAAACTGAAACTATAATGACCTAAAAAATAATTCTGTGATTAACCATGGTAAAACGCCTCTCATATCAAAATGCTCTAGGTCAAATCATGTAGAATTTTTTCTAGCCAAGATAAATAAAGGAAAATTGTGCTTCTTCCCTAAAGTAATTGCCAGCCAGTTGGATCATAATTGTTAAGATGACAGTTATTAAACATGCCACAAGAATTACAAATATTATTAGAGAAGTGATTAGACTAGTGACTTTGTTAAGCAAATGTACTACCAGTAGGAATTTAAACCAGAGAGGCTTCAAGTGAACTTTAAAATAATGAATAAGTGATTATTCAATATAAATTCTCTACAATGATAGAAAAATTGTAAATAAGCTTGTTTTGAATAAATTTCTCAAGTAGTCTAGAATGATGGCTAGGAGTTGAAGAGATAAACAAAAATGTAAATGGAGTATTGATATGATTAATGCTATCTCAAAGTAGTCATGAGGGATGTCAAAATAACATCTTACTTAGCCTTAATACATACTTCAGTGTGAACCCCATGGAGTAAATCAAAACAGCAGCAGGACTATTTGGTTTTCAACTAAGAGAATAGCAAATGGACTTGAAAAGCCAACAAAGTAAAAAATCAATCAGTCAATAAAAACAAAATTTGTATATATTTAATTTTTAAAGAAAAAAGGAAAACTAGGAATACTAATAGTACATTAAAATAGTGTTTTATGTTTGAAAAATCTTTTACATATCTTATCTCATTTTATCCTTAAAATAACTCTCTGAAGAATGTGCTGATATTATCTTTTTATGTGAGGAAACTGAGCCTCAGAGCAGTTAAATGACTTTCCCAGGGTGACACAGCAAATGTCTGAGGCATGATTTGAATTCATGCAAATTGAGGGATTGCATGGTTTAGAGAGGTGAACAAGTTCTCTTGTTCTTTTTGAATGCTTTTTAAATGAGGTCTTTTGTATTAAATCAATGATCATACCAGTAATATATCCAAAAAATTTTCATTATGACTAAGCTTAACATATCAGGGATGTAAGATTGATTCCATATTAGGAAAATAAATAGCATAATATAGAATACCAATAATATAAACTAAATTATTTTGTCAATAGATGTTTATATATTTTGAAAAAATAGTAATAGAAGGATTTTTCTTTTTCATAATAAAAACTTTTATCTGAATCCCAGACCCAGTCATAGGAGTACTAAAGGACCTGGGTTTGAATCACAGTCTTAACACTTACTATATGTCTAGACTTGAACAAATTACCTACCAGATGACTTAATCTTATATATAACATCAGAATGTTGAATTTGTTGCATTTATGATTCTATGATTTTGCCTAACATTAGAAATATTAAAGATCTAGAAGTGGCAAATTCAAAGGGTAAAAGGAGGACTATTCATTCTCACCAGAATTACTTTCACATAGTTCTAGAAATACTAGGTAAAGCAACAAGGCAAAACAAAGAAAGGAATTAGTATGGGCAAAAAAGAGATGAAAATATAAAAATATTTTGGTATCATAGATTGAGAACTGTAGTTTAAACCCTATACCACAATGAATCCCAAATGGATCAATGATCTAAATATAAAAGATAATCCTGAAAAAAAAGTTTGAAGATAATGGAATTTCATCTTTTTATAGCTGAGGAAGTGAGAAAAATACTTTATCCATAATTTAGGACAAATTGGGACAAAATGGATGAATTTAGTGATGTTAAAAGCAAAAAACAAAATAAAAAGCAATACATCCGGAATAAAATGGAAACAGAAAAATTTTGCATATTTTGAGAAAGTCTTACATTTAAAATCTATATTAATAAATCACATTATAATAGCTATGTGATCAAGTGATATTAACAAATACTTCTCAAAAGAACAATAATTTTCAATAATCACATGCAAAATGTACAATTTCTTTAATCAGAAAATACAAATTAAAAATTTTTGAAATAATTCCCTAAAATTGACAGTGTTAAAAGATACAGCTGTAGAAAAACATAGTTGCTGAAGGGGCAGTGAATTGATCCAATGTAAAAAAAAAAGATTAATTTTCCAGTTATCTTTTGTGTTAATATCACCTTCATTTATGATTAGATCTTACTTATCCACTACCAAGTGAGATTCAATGTTTTGGGGAGCTATTATTGAATCATACAGCCATAGATTTAAAAAAGCTCATTCTTTAAACTAATGACCATATAGCTGCTCTACCCTATAGAGTTTATTGACAAGAAAAAAAGGATACATCTGGACAGCAATATTTCTAACAGTTTGAAGACAATTGACCTCAGAGTCAAGAAGGCCTGTGTTTGGGTCCCATTTACTGACCATGTGACATTGGGCAAATCATTTCTCCTCTCAGTGCCTTAAGGAAACTGGTAAAACTTTAAGTTGCAAAAAAAGTGCCAGTCAACATTGTTACAAGAAGTTTCGTCGATGAGTTTCCTATTCCAATGAAATCAGAGATCTGGTCCAAAAAAGTGGCTGACAGGCAAACTCTTTGTCCAATAATTATGGAATGATTGAATAAATTATGGTGTGTTAATGTAATGGAATATCATTGTATGATAAGAAGTAGTCAACAAGAATTTATTAATTACCTGTGCATTGCTAAATGCTGGAAATTCAAAGAGAGGCAAAACAGTACCTGGCTTCAAGATGCTCACTCTTTAAAGGAGAGAGAATGTAAAAAAGTTACTGTCAAACAATATGTTTTCAGACTAAATTGGTGACAATCAACAGAGGGAAGGTACTAGCAGTCAGGGGGATAAGGAAAGTCTTTTGGTGGAATAGGTTTGTCCAATCTTTTAGCTCTTCTGGGCATCATTGCCTAACAAAGACTTGTCAAGAACTGCATATGAATAAAACATTCTGTATCATAAATAAATATTAAATTCAATGTAGATGAAATTCTTGCAGGGACCTGAAGGAAGAAATGAAAACCAAGAAATAGAGATGAAGCAAGAGAATGTACCAAGCATGGTAGTCAAGAAGCTGTATTGGCTTCCTATTTCTTCCAATAAATAATACAATTCTCTATTTGGTATTTAAAAACCTTAGCAATCTGGCTCTTTCTTTTTTTTCCTTAGATTTTTCAGGGCAATGGGGTTAAGTTCCTTGCCCAAGGCCACACGGCTAGGTAATTATTAAGTGTCTGAGGCTGGATTTGAACTCAGGTACTCCTGACTCCAAGGCCGGTACTCTTATCCACTGTACCAGCTAGCTGCCCCTAAGTCTTTCTTAATGATACACTCGCTTCACTTTATTTTGCAGCTAGACTCATTATTGTGGTTGTTGTTGAGTGGTTCCAGTTTTTTTCTGATTCTTTCTGATCCCATTTGGTGTTTTCTTGGCAAAAATACTAGAGTAGTTTTCTGTTTCCTTGTCTAGCTCATTTTATAGATGAGGAAACTAAGGCAAACAGGGTTAGGTTACTTGCCCAGGTCACACCGATAGTACCTGAGGTCGAATTTGAACTCGGGTCTTTCCGATTCTAGGACCAGCAAGTCAAATCACTATACTGCCTAACTTACCCCACAACCAAATTCACCTTCTTACTATTTCTTATATATGACATTCTGTATCCTTTGCTTTGCACAATCTCACTCCCAATCCCTGGAATGTGTCCTCAATTATTCTTTACCTCTTGAAACCCCTTCAAGGACCAGATCAAGGTCCATTTTCTATAAGAGTCCTTTTTTGGTTCCTCTAAATAGTTTGAGGTATTCTGTAATTATTTTATATTTGTCTAGTATTTATTTATCTGTGAACTTGTTATTTTCCCCAATAAAATGTTGGGAACTATGTAAATAAACAAAATTTTCATACAAGTGAAGTCAGATTTAAATAATTGAAGAAATATTAATTGTTCATTGGCAGGGCCAGTATAATAAATATGAAATAAAAATGAAAAATAAAAAATTTAACTCAAACTAATTTAAATATTTAGTGCCATCCCAATTAAATGACCAGTTTTTTTAAACTGAATTGGAAATTAGTTTCAGTAATGCTTGGCAAAGAGCAGGTCTTTAATAAATAAATGCTTATTGAACTGAATGGCAATGTTTACAATTATACAAATGAAGAAATAACAGTAAAGCTACCTATTACATGGAAAAGTAGTTTAAAAGGAGTAAAAGACAGACATAAGCAGGACAGCTTTGTTTTTACATTGAAGGTTTTATGTTTATCTTTTTGCTTTTCTGTTTTTTGTTTAAGTTTGATAATAAGAGAAGCTTATAATTACATTTTTAGCTTTATATTTTATTTTGTTATTATTTGTGAACATTTTTATTTGTTGAAAAAACTGAAGTAATTTGGGATGTGGTAGGGAAAAATTACCTATTAAGCAGACACTTGAAAAACAAAAATAAAAAAACCTACATGGTTGGTTCTTGTCCTTTGAAGAAGACCAAAATGACATCACTATATTTGAGACAAATTGCAGTGTGTCCTACTATGGCTGAGCAGACAAGTACAAGCTCGGAATGCTCAAATAGTCCATGTGAACATCTGGGGTGAGTTTTTAAACATAGGAATGTCACATTTCCTTTGAGATGTTTCAATTCTGCCTTCCTCCTAGAATGTAGTCTCCTCACTGATAAGGGCACGTCATGCTGGACGATCTTGTGCCAGTGTCTCCCATGCTGTACAATCAATTTTTTTTTTTAGTTTTTTTTTTTTTGCAAGGCAATGGGGTTAAGTGGCTTGCCCAAGGCCACACAGCTAGGTAATTATTAAGTATCTGAGGCCAAATTTGAACCCAGGTACTCCTGACTCCAGGGCCAGTGTTCTGTCTACTGTGCCACCTAGCTGCGCCAATTCTAAAGTTCTTCAATGAAATCTTCAAGGTGTCCTAGTATCACTTCTTATGACCCCCTTGTGAGCACTTTCCCTGTGTGAGTTCTCCATAGTTTTTTTTTTGTCAAGCATACATTTGGCATTCTAACAACATGACCGTTCCGTTGTAGTTGCACTCTCTGTAGTAATGTTGGAATGCTAGGCAGTTTAGCTCAAGAAAGGATTTCATTGTCTGGTTTCTTCTCCTGCCAGGTGATCTTCAGAGTCCTCCTAAGACAATTTAAATGGAAGTGACTCAGTTTTCTGATATGGTGCTGATAGACTGTCCTGGTTTCAGAGGCATATAGCAATGAGGTCAGCACAATGGCTCTGTACACCTTCAGGTTGGTAGTCTAATATCTCTTATCCCCCAGGCAGCTAGATGGCTCAGTGGATAAAGCACTGATCTTGGAGTCAGGAGGATGGGAGTTTGAATCCAGCCTCAGACACTGATTAGCTGGGTGATTTTGGGCAAGTCACTTAACACTGATTGCCTCGCATCCACAGCTATCTCCAATTGTCCTGATGTCAGTCCTCCATGATGTCATGGTCATTCTTCAAAAATGAAAGTCAGGGGGTGGCTAGGTGGTGCAATGGATAAAGCACCGGCCTTGGAGTCAGGAGTACCTGGGTTCAAATCTGGTCTCAGACACTTAATAATTACCTAGCTGTGTTGGGCAAGCCACTTAACCCCATTTGCCTTGCAAAAACCTAAAAAAATAAACAAAAATGAAAGTCAAAAGAAAATAACATTACATTATGTTCTCTCTCATACTTTCTTTTGGAGGCTTTCAAATACCGAGTTAGCTCTCCATTGCATTTGTCAGCCTCATTGTCAAATGTGTACCTTTTTGGAAAGGACACTGCCAAGGTAAATGAACTTGTCCACAGTACTTGAAACTTCTCTATATGCTAAAATTGATGGTTTCACATATAGATAGTATGACTGATGGAGCACCTGTGTTTTCATGGTGTTCAATGTTAGACCAAAATTAGCACAAGCAGCAGAGAATCAATCCATACTTTGTTGCATCTCAGCTTCAGAGGCTGCATTGAGTACATAATCATCTGCATACAGAAGATCATGCATCAAAACTCCATACACTTTGGTCTTGACTTGTAGACCTGAGGTCATGTTCATCTCAGTGAAGGCATTTGATTACATGGCTGAAAACATCATTCTCAAAAGTATGGGAACAAGGACACATCCTTGTTTTACTCCATTGGTGACTGGAAAATCTTGAGAGTATAGTCCATTATCCAGAACCTGGGCAGGCAGGGCCCTCATGGAATTGACATACAATACTGATGAACTGCTCCAGGCAACCACATTTTGACAAAATTTTCCATAAATCCTCATGACTGACAGTATTCTCCATTTGTTGTATACATAGATAGCTCTCTTCTGTTCTTGGCTTTTTTCCTGTAGTTATCAGGCAGCCAAAACCATATTGACTGTTCCTTGACCATTTCTGAAGACACACTGGCTCTCAGGGAGGTGACCATCTTCCAGGTGAAGGATCAGCCTATTGAGAAGGACTCTGGTAAGAATCTTACCAGCAATGATTGAAAGAGGAATATCCCTGTGATTGTCACAGGAGGACAATCTATTTCCTTTACCTTTATAGAGATGGACAGTGGAGACATCCTTAAATTCTTGGGGGATAACCTCTTCATGCCATATAACCTGGAAAATTTCAGTCAGTTTTTGGATGATCAATGGATCCCTTACCTTGTGGATCTCAGCCGGAATAGAATCAGTACTAGGTGCTTTGCCACTTGAAAGAAGCCTAATGGCATTCCACAAATCTTCTTCAGTTGGAACTTCAGCTAAGGACTAATTGACTTTAACTTGAGGTAGATGGTCAATGTAGTCTGTTAAGAACACTATGGAAGTATTCAGTTCATCTATCTAGGATCATGTCCCTGTCATTAATCAATGTGGATCCATTAGCACTGAGTAGTTGAGGTACACCAGATGTCTTTGGCTCATAAGGGCATTATGAAAGCATTTTGGTTTGTTACTATCTGCATAAAATTAAATTTCAATTGCCTTCTTACTGAGACAAGAGTCCTGCATCTCTCTACTTTACTTTTTTTTTTTGTAAGGCAAATGGGGTTAAGTGGCTTGCCCAAGGCCACACAGCTAGGTAATTATTAAGTGTCTGAGACCGTATTTGAACCCAGGTACTTCTGACTCCAGGGCCGGTGCTTTATCCACTACGCCACCTAGCCACCCCCGATCTACTTTACTTTTGATGGAATTAAATGCTGACTTCTTAAAAATGGATGAACTATCCTGTTGGTAAGCCCTGTGGAGTTCTCATTTTTTCATTTAGTAGCATCTATATTTCCCCATCATTTTCATCAAACCAGCCTTGGTGTTTTTGAGTGTTCAGGCCAAATGAGCAAATGAAGTCCCGTACACCAAATCTCTGAAGGTTATCCACTCTTTTTCTGCACCACTGTTGTCACCTGTATGTTGGCTCAGTTTTCCTTCCAAATTAGCAACAAATTGTTTCCACTCAGGAGAGACACTAATTCTTCTCATATTCATTTTGCCATGGGGCTACTGTTTTTGGTTGAATGTGAATATTTAACTTAGCAAGGATGAGCCTGTGAGCAGTCCAGCACTCTGCACCTCACATTGCCTTTATCACTCTCACATCTTATCTGTCTTCTCTCCTTACAGTCATATAGTTTGATAGATGCCAATGTTTACTACGAGGGTGCATCCAGGAAGTTTTATTGCATTTAGTGTTTATAATGAGAAAGTCATGAGATGTGCAAGTTTTCAGTAGAAGATGATTATTGCTGTTGTTTCCAATTCCATTCCTCCCAAGGACTCCCTGCCAAGTCTGAGCCTATTCTAACATTAAAGTCACCCAGAATTATAATCTTGTCCTCTTTTGGTACTTTGATAATAAGGGATTCTAGGTTTTCATGAATGTCATTCTTTCCTTTTGATAGGCGTTCTGAAATGTTGACTAGATTAGTTTTGATTGCAAAACTTATCCCACCTTAATGGTGTTCCTTTCACTGTGGCCATTCCAGGAAAATTTCCAGCTTCCACTTCAGTAAATTGGTCTTCATTTGCCAGTCTTGTTTCACTGAAGGCTGCTATTTGGATACCATACCGGCTGAGTTCTCTTGCAACAAGAGCTGTTCATCTTTCAAGTCTATTGGATCTTGTGTTGTCTATGAGTATGAGCATGTTCCATGCATTGATAGTGAGTGGAATCTTCTTTGAAAAAATTTTTGTAGGTTTTTTTTTTTGTGTCTTAACACAAAGGCTGTCGAATCTCACTGCTGCTTTCAGTGGGGAAATGATCCTATGGCCCTGAGCCACCTATGTGCAGGGTTATGACTATGGCTCCCAGTGTATCTATACCTGCTGCTTCATCACTTGCCTATGGCCTTCATTAAGTCATCACAGGATTTTGAGGAATGGTGTCTTCAATGTCTAACCAAGTTCTAAGCACTTGAGAGTGTGCTTTGGATGGCTTCATGGTCATTGGAATGAATTGTTCTCTTCTGCCCATTCCACCAGTGGAAGACTTTACATGTTTGGGGGTAGAGAGATACCTTGCCATCTTACTGTTGAGTTTGAGACTCCTTTGGTTACCCTCAACCTGCTTTGCCCCCTCCCCCCACTTGCTGAATGGCTTTACCTAGGTGTGGTTGCTGTGCATGCTTCTTGGAATCACAGGTTAGAGTTAGGTGGCTCATATGGACATCATGCCCTGAAGACAGCATGGCAGAGGCGGCTAGGTGGCGCAGTGGATAAAGCACCAGCCCTGGAGTCAGGAGTACCTGGGTTCAAATCCAGTCTCAGACACTTAATAATTACCCTGCTGTGTGGCCTTGGGCAAGCCACTTAACCCCATTTGCCTTGCAAAAAGAAATAAAGAAAAATAAAAAAAATAAAAAAGAGAGCATGGCAGCCCTTACACCAAGATACTAGTCTTTCTTGAGCTCACCCTACACCCCCCAAAACCTATATACTCTATACTCCACATTAACTGAGAGATTACTATGATGATGACAGTATTATTTCAGGGTTATCTCATTCTTTTCAAGTTTTTAAAGTTTCTTCTTTGAAACAGCAAGTCGGTATCTTTTAGCACCCTTGTTTTACAAAGAAGGAAATGGATTCTCCATAATCTACAATCACTTGTCTGCTGTCCTGGTTGTAGGCCAGGGCTCCAACCCAGGTGTCCTGTGTTTATTCCCCAGAACCATACCTTTCTCTCATGGACATTTTAAGGTGATGGACCCTAAAATGAAGCAGAACTTGGCATGTGTAGATTTTGTGTGGCAGACAAAATAAAATTGGAGAATTGATGCAGATTATGTAAGTAGGCACTACACTTATAATTCTAGGACTGTACTGTATATCATTATTTTTCAGATGTGAATTCATCTCTATTCTAACAGCATATCATTTGTATAATATAATTACAACATATGGAAATTAAACTGTGGTAACTAATATACTTTTCTTAAAAGTGCTTTGCAGCATTCTCAGATTTTTCAGGGGATCTCAGTGAGAGCTTCTTGAGAGCAGAGACTATCTTTTCTATTTATATCCCCTGGGCTTTGCATATAGTAAGCACTTAATAAATGGTTTTTTTCCTCATTCATTCATTTTATTGATGAAGTTATGCCATACATCAGGACAGATTTCAACTTACTCATTTTTTCTCGTCCTTTGAGAGTTCTGTCCATTTTCCCCATAAATACTTCAGAGTGAGTTCATCTAACATAAACAATGTGTGAATGGCAGTGTAACATGTAAATTTTATATTGGTTATTCATCACTCTTGCTGAATGACTAGCCCACCTCCTTTTCTGAAGACATATTTCCTCTGCTGATATTTATCATTATGCTTCTCCTGTGGCATTCTTCACTTGTCAGCTTATTCACATCCACCTCATATCTCACAATTGCTCAATGAGTAGCCCAAAACTTTAATTCTTCAAGCACTATGTTAGTTCATTATTTTCAACTATATAACACCATCACAAGGTTACTTATGTTAAAAATGATGGAATTTTGTATCAGAGGAGGATTCAGAGAGAAGCTTGGAGTCATTAAAAGTATTGTATAACTTACTAAGGGCAAGAACTATTTCCTCCTACTACTTTTTAATTCTGTGTTCAGTTCCTTATCCATATACAGTGTCTGTCCAACATATAAATAGTGATGGACTAACTTAAAGGGTCGTCCATTCAGCCATTTCTTTTTTAGTTTTGTTTTGTAAGATATTGATCTACTTTTACCTCCTAACTGTGGAGGGTCCCAAGGCTCTATTATGGATTGCCTTCTCTTATTTCTCTATCTTTTTCCCTTTGCTAATCTCATAATCTAAACTCATCTCCACTACAAATTTCCCTATTTCTGTTGAGATTACTATCATCTTTCTATTCATCTATTTTCACAACCTTGGAGTACTTTTTTACTCTTCCCTCTCCCTCACTGCCCATATCTAAGTCTTGCCAAACTTTTTTGTTTTTAAGATTTTTCAAGGCAACGGGGTTAAGTGGCTTGCCCAAGGCCACACGGCTAGGTAATTATTAAGTGTCTGAGGTCAGATTTGAACCCAGGTACTCCTGACTACAAGGCTGGTGCTCTATCCACTGCGCTACCTAGCCACCCCCTTCTCACTTTTTTATATTTATTTTTTCATCCATATGCACTTATATATTTTTAAGCTACAAAATTTCTTTCCACTCTTCCTTCCTACCCCTCTCCCCTCAGCAGTGAACAGTCGAGTTAGCATTGTATATATACATATTTTTGATAAATACGCTTACAGATTAGTCATTTTTGGTATGAGGAATTAGGATTAAGGGAAAGAGATAATAGGTAATTTTTACAAAGTGTTCATAAGATTCTGAAGGGTTGTTTTTTGTTTTTGTTTTGTTTTGTTTTTTTTCCTCTGGATGTGAATGACATTGTCCATAGCCAGTCTAATAGAGTTGTCCTGAACTGCTGAGAGGTGTTGTTTCCATCAAAGTTGTTCATCTCATAATGTTGTTGTTAATGTGTACATTGTTGTCTTGGTTCTGCTTCCTTCGCTCAGCATCAGATCCTTTAACTCATTCCATGTTTCTCTAGAATCTGACCATTTATGGGTTTTTTTTTAATAGAACAATAGTATTCCATAATGTTCGTGTACCATAACTTGTTTAGCCATTTCCCAATTGATGGGCATCCCCTGAATTTTCAATTCTTTGCCACTACAAAAAAGAGCTGCTATTAATATTTTGGAACGTGTGGGAATTTTCCTATTTTTTTTATGATTTCTTTTGGATATAGGTCTAGAATTGAAATTGCTGGGTCAACAGGTGTGATCAGTTTTATTTCTCTTTTGGCATGGTCCCATATTGCTCTCCTGAATGGTTGGATCCATTCACAACTCCACCAGCAATGTATTAATGTCCCAATCCTCCCACAACCTTTCCAACATTGATCATTTTCCCTTTTTTTCATCTTGACCAATTTGACAGGTGTGAGATAATACCTCATAGCTATTTTAATTTGCGTTTTTCTAATCAGTAATGATTTGGAGCATTTTTCATATGATTATATATAGCTTTATTTTCTTCATTTGAAACCTATATCAAAAGACCATTTATCAATTGGGGAATGAATTATAACCTTATAAATTTGATGCAATTCTCTATATATTTTAGAAATGAGACCTTTATCAGAACTCCTAGTTGTGAAGATTGTTTCCCAGCTTTCTGGGAATGGCAGCATTGATTTTATTAGTGCCAAACCTTTTTAATTTATTATAGTCAAAATCATTCATCTTTCAGTTTATAATGAACTCTAATTCTTATTTGGTAATAAATTTATTCCCTTTCCATAGATCTGATAGAGTATTACTTGGTCTGTTAATTTATCTGTGGTGTCTATTGCCCTTTATGTCTAAATCCTATACCCATTTTGACTTTATTGTAGTATAGGGTGTGAGATGAGATGTGGGTCTATGCCTAGTTTTTGCCATACTATTTTCCAGTTTTCCCACAAATTTTGTCAAATAGTGAGTTCTTATCCCAGCCAGAGATTGCTGTCTTTGGGTTTCTCAAACAGGAGATTACTGTAGGCATTTACTGTAGTTTCTTTTGAAACTGTCCTAATCCACTGATCCATTATTTTATTTCTTTTTTTCTTTTTTTTGCAAGGCAATGGGGTTAAGTGGCTTGCCCAAGGCCACACAGCTAGGTAATTATTAAGTGTCTGAGGCCGGATTTGAACTCAGGTATTCCTGACTCCAGGGCCGGTGCTCTATACACTGCACCACCTAGTTGCCCCTCATTATTCTATTTCTTAACCAGTACTATGCAGTTTTGATGCCTACCACTTAGTATATTAGATTTGGTAGAGCTAGGCTACCTTCCTTTACATCATTTCCCTTGCTATTCTTGACCTTTTGTCAAGGCATCCTGATAAATTTTGTTACTGTTTTTCCTATCTTGGTAAAATAGTTATCTTGTAGCGTAATTGGTATGACACTGAATAAATAATTTAATTTGGATAGAAATGTCATTTTTATTATATTAGCTAGACCTAACCATGGACAATTGATATTTTCCCAATTATTTAGATGTGACTTTATTTGGGTGAGAAGTGCTTTATAATTGTGTTCATTCAGTTTTGGGGTTTGTCTTAGGAGGTAGATTCCCAATGTTGTCTATGTTGTCTATATTAATATTGTCTAAAATTATTTTAAATGGGATTTCTCTTTCTATCTCTTCTTGCTTTTTGGGGCCGTTTTTTATAAATAGAAATGGTGCTGATTTATGAGGGTTTATTTCATATCCTACTACTTTGCTGAATTTGTTAATTATTTCAAGGAGTTTTTACATGATTTTCTCAGGTTGTCTAAATATATACCATCATATCATCTGCAAAGAGTAAAAACTTTGCAACCTCCTTGTCAGTTCTGATTCCTTCAATTTCTTTTTCTTCTCTTATTTGTTACAGCTAGCATTTCTAATACCATATAGAATAGAAATGGTGATAATGGGCATCCTTGTTTCACCCTTGATTTTATTGGGAATGCTCTGTTTATTCCCATTACATATAATATTTGTTGATGGTTTTTAGATAGATAGTATTTATTATTTTTTAGGAAAACTCCATTTATTCCTAAACTTTGTTTTTTTTTAATAGGAATGGATGTTATATTTTATCAAAGGCTTTTTCAGCATCTATTTAGATAATCATGACTTCTATTACTTTTGCTATTGATACGTTCAATTATGTTGAGTGTTTTCCTAATATTGAACCATCCCTGCCTACTGGTATAAATCCTACCTGATCATGGTGTATTATCCTGGTAATAATTTGCTGTAGTCTCATTGCTCAAATTTTATTTAAGATTTCTGCATCAATATTCATTAGGGAGATTGGTCTATAATTTTCTTTCTATTTTGGTTCTTCCTGGTTTAGGTATCAGCACCATCTTGGTGTCATAAAAGGAGTTTGGCAGAGCTCCTCTATTTTTAAAAATAGTTTATGTAGAATAGGAATTAATTGTTTCTTAAAGGTTTGGTAAAATTCACTTGTAAATTCATCTGGACCTGGAGACTTTTTCTTAGGGAGTTGATGGTTTCTTCAATTTCTTTTTCTGAAATGGGGTTATTTAAATAATTTATTTCCTCTTCTGTTAATCTGGGCAATTTGTATTTTTTTAATATTCATCCATTTCACTCAGATTATCTTATTGGCATACAGTTTGGCAAAGTAGTTCTGAATTTTCTCTTTAATTTATTCCTTTAATTATTGGTGGTTAGTCACCCTTTTCATTTTTGATACTGGTAATTTGGTTATCTTCTTTCTTTTCAAAATCAGATTAACAAATGGTTTGTCTATTTTATTGACTTTTTCATAAAACCAGCTCAGTTTTATTTATGAGATCAAGGGTTTTCTTGCTTTCAATTTTATTAATCTCTCCCTTGATTTTCAGAATTTCTATTTTGGTATTTAATTGTGGATCTTTAATTTGTTCTTTTTCTAGCTTTTTTTACCTGTGTACCCAATTTATTGATCTCTTCTTTCTCTATTTTATTCATATAGGCATTTAGAGATATAAATTTGCCCTTAAAACTGCCTTAGTTACATTCCACAAATTTTGAGATGATATCTCATTAGTATCATGTTTGTGAATGTAATCATTGATTATGTCTATTATTTATTGTTTAATCCACCTATTATTTAAGATTAAATTATTTAATTTCCAATTAGTTTTTGGTTTATCTTTCCATGACCCTTTATTACATGTAATTTTTATTGCATCATGGTCTGAGAAGTATGTATTTATTATTTCTGCCTTTCTGCATTTGATTACAAGGTTTTTGTACCCCAATACATGGTCAGTTTGGTATAGGTACCATGTACTGCTAAGAAAAAAGTATATTCTTTTCTGTCCCCATTAGGTTTTCTTTAGTCTATCATATCTATGGTTTCTAAGATTTCATTCACCTTTTAAAATTTATTTTTTATTCTATTCTATTCTATTCTATTCTATTCTATTCTATTCTATTCTATTCTATTCATCTAGTTCTGAGAGAGAGAGAGAGAGAGAGAGAGAGAGAGAGAGAGAGAGAGAGAGATATTGAGGTCCCCCATTATGACAGTTTTGCTGTCTGTGTTTCCTTGTGATTCATTCGGCTTTTCCTCTAGGAATTTGGGTGCTATACTACTAGGTGCATACATGGTTAGTAATGATATAACTTCATTACCAATGTTTCCTTTTAAGAAGATGTAATTTCCTTCCTTATCCTTTTTAGTGAGATTGATTTTTGCTTTTATTTTATCTGAGATCAGGATTGCTACCCCTGATTTTTTTACTTCAGTTGAAGCATGATATATTTTGCTTCAACCTTTCACTTTTACCCTATGTGTATTTCTCTGCTTCAAATGTGTTTCTTTTAAACATTTATTTAAACATTCATTTAAACAATATATTGTAGGATTCTGGTTTTTAATCCATTCTGCTATCTGTTTCTGATTTATGGGACAGTTCATCCCATTCACATTTACAAGTTAAGATTACCAATTCTGTATTTCCCTCTGTGCTATTTCTCTCCATTTATATTTTTCTCTTTCCTTTCCTTTTATTCCTCTTCACCAACATTTTACTCCCTTTTCCTTTTGACTTTTCTTTTAAAATTTAACTTTCAGTTTATTTTCACTTATACCTTTGCCTTTGGCTTCCCTTTTATTAGTCCCTTCTTCCCTTATTTTTTCCTTTCCCAGTCTTCCCCTTCCCTGTAGATTTAGGATAGATTTTTTAAATTTTTTTTTCTTTTTCTTTTTGCAAGGCAAAAGGGTTAAGTGGATTACCCAAGGTCACACAGCTAGGTAATTATTAAGTGTCTGAGACCATACTTGAACTCAGGTACTCTTGACTCCAAGGCTGGTGCTCTATCTACTGTGCCACCTAGCTGCCCCTAGGATAGATTTTTAAATCCAAGTGGGAATGTATTTTATTCCCTCTATGGGTCAAATCTGTTGAATAGAATTTATTCAGTGTTCACAATCTCCCTTCTTTCCCTCTAAAAATATAAATCTTTGTGCTTCTTTACCTGGTGTTATTTATCACTTTAGTACTATTAGTCAGGTATCATCAGTCACAGTTTGATTATTTCATTGCTTGATAAGCTCATATTATTATTAAAATATCATCACAAATTGATTGCTTGATCAACAGCATTGTCTGAAATTACATCAAATTATAATTATAATCATTTTTTTACCTTATCCCTTTTCAAGTACCTTCCAAGGACACACAATACTGCTCAGGAGCTGAAATGTCATCCAAAGTCAAATCATTCCTGACCTATTTGTTCCCCTCCCCCCAGTCCTATTTTCTCTTGCATTTTATTCCCCACCTCCCCAGGATACTTAATGCCTTGTTAAGTGAAGCACAGCCTATTTTCTCTCACACTTCTCCCCCATCCCCCCACTTTAAGGCAAACCCTGATCTAATTAACTAAAAGAATCTTTTTTGGGGGTGGGGTTTGCAAGGCAGTGGGGTTAAGTGACTTGCCCAAGGTAACACAGGTAGGAAATTAATAAGTGACTGAGTCTGGATTTAAACTCAGGTACTCCTGACTCCAAAGTCAGTGCTCTAGCCACTGTACCACCTAGCTGCCCCTAACTAGAAGAATCTTAAAGGGCTCTAAGTCCTGGGAGTCTCTGGAGGTCTCTTCTGAGAACTTTACAAATGACTATAAATTACAGAAACACTGACTCAGGACCACCTAGGTTATGATGCCCTCATTAGACAAAGTGTTAAGCTTCATCAGCACAGCTGAATTAAAGTGGGTCAAAGGATAATGAGACATAAGTTTAAAGTTAACACCATTGCTTTTCATCAGGGCTTTTTGTCTCAAACGCAGTGATGTCATCTTAGACCTCTTCAATGGAGAGACAAGACCCAACTATACCCATATCCTTTAAGTCTAATCTCTTAAATTATATTCAAACCTTTAATTATCCTGAGAGAGTAAAGTTCTCAAGAATTAGAAGTGTTATATCTTCCCTTTTAGGGTTATATACAGTTTGATGGTCCTGATCACCATTTGTTTTTGTTTTCTTTTTCCTTCCCCTTTTCATTTACCTTTTTATGCAACTCTTGAATTGTGCATTTGGTGATTGAAATCTCTGTTCAGTTCTGGTCTTTGTGTTAGGAAATTCTGGAAGTCCTTATTTTGTTGAACATCCATCTTTTTTCCTGACAACATATGCTGAATTTTGCAGGTTAGTACCCAGGTCCTTTGCTCTCTGATATATTCCATGTCTTCTGATCCTTCAATGTTGAGGCTGATAGGTCCTGTGTGAGTCTAATTGTGCTTTCTTTGTATTTGAATTGTTTTCTTTTTGCTGCTTGCAATATTCTCTCTTGAGAATTCTGGAATTTTGTTATTAACAACCCTTGGAATTTTTATCCTAGGACTTCTTTCTGGAGAGGTTCTGTGTATTTTTTTTTTTTTTGGTTTTTGCCAGGCAAATGGGGTTAAGTGACTTGCCCAAGGCCACACAGCTAGGTAATTATTAAGTGTCTGAGACTGGATTTGAACCCAGGTACTCCTGACTCCAAGGCCGGTGCTTTATCCACTGTGCCACCTAACTACCCCTCTTTCTTTCTTTTTTAAAGATTTTATTTATTTTGAGTTTTACAATTTTTCCCCCATTCTTGCTTCCCTGCCCCCACCCCCACAGAAGGCATTCTGTTAGTCTTTACATTGTTTACATGTTATACATTGATCTCAGTTGAATGTGTTGATAGCAAAATCATATCCTTAAGGAAGAAATATAGTATGAGATAGTAAAATTACATTATAATATAATGCTCCCCCCCATTTGATGCTAATAGTCTTTGGTCTTTGTTCAAAGTCCATAATTCTTTCTCTGGATACAGATGGTATTCTTCATTGCAGATAGCTCAAAATTGTCCCTGGTTGTTGCACTGAAGGGATGAGCAAGTCCATCAGGGTTGATCATCACCCCCATGTTGCTGTTAGCGTGTACAGTGTTTTTCTGGTTCTGCTCATCTTACTCAGCATCAGTTCATGCAAATCCTTCCAGGCTTCCCTGAATTTCCATCCTCCTTGGTTTCTAATAGAATAATAGTGTTCCATGACATACATATAGCACAGTTTGTTAAGCCATTCCCCAGTTGAAGGACATTCACTTAATTTCTAATTCTTTGCCACCAGAAACAGGGCTGCTATAAATATTTTTGTACAAGTGATGTTTTTACCCTTTTTTATCATCTCTTCAGTGTATAGACCCAGTAGTGGTATTTCTGGGTCAAAGGGTATGCACATTTTTGTTGCCCTTTGGGCATAATCCCAAATTGCTCTCCAGAAAGGTTGGATGAGTTCACAGCTCCACCAGTGATGAATTAGTGTCCCAGATTTCCTTCATCCCTTCCAACATTGATCATTGTCCTTTCTGTTCATATTGGCCAGTCTGAGAGGTGTGAGATGGTATCTCAGAGATACTTTAATTTGCATTTCTCAAATAAGTAATGATTTGGAGCAAATTTTCACATGACTATGGATTGCTTTGATTTCCTCAGCTGTAAATTGCTTTTGCATATCCTTTGACCATTTGTCAATTGGGGAATGGTTTGGTTTTTTGAAAATTTGACTCAGTTCTCTGTATATTTTAGAAATGAGTCCTTTGTCAGAAATACTAGTTGCAAAAATTGTTTCCCAATTTACTACATTTCTTTTGATCTTGGTTACAGTGGTTTTTGTCTGTGCAAAAGTTTTTAATTTAATGTAATCAAAATTATTTAGTTTGTTTTTAATGTTGTTCTCCATCTCTTCCTTGGTCATAAACTACTTCCCTTTCCATAAGATCTGACAAGTAAACTATTCCTTGATCTTCTAGTTTGCTTATAATATTGTTTTTTATGTCTAAATCCTGTATCCATTTGGATCTTATCTTAGTATAGGGTCTGTGTATTCTTTCAATGGTTATATTGTTTTCTTGTTCTAGCAGATTTGGACAGTTTTCCCATATAATTTCCTGCTTGATATTTTCTGGGTTCTTTTTTTTTTTTTTAGATCTAGGCGTTCTTGTAGTCCAGAGATTCATAGATTGCTTCTCCTGGATCTATTTTCCAATTCATTTGTTTTTTCAGCCTTTTTGTTTTTGTTTGATAGAATCTTGTAGTCTCATAGATTCATTGGTTTCTATTTGTTCAATTCTAATTTTTTAGGGTTTTATTTTCTTCAAATACCTTTTGCATTTCCTTTTTTAAAGTGTTGAATTCTTTGGTCAAATTTTTCATAATTTTCCTGCATGACTCTCATTTCTTTTTCCCATTTTTTCTTCTTTTCTTCTTTGGTTTTTAAATTTTTTAAAGCACTTTGATGAGCTTTTGTATTTGAGTCTCCAGTTTATAGACTGTTTTGATACTTCCCCTGTGAGTGATTTTTTTTTTACTGCTTTCTTCTTCAGACATAACACTGTTGTCATCTTTGTCTGTAAAGTAGTTTCCTATAGTGAGTGCACCTTTAGCTTTTTTGCTCCTCTTTGGAGCTCTTTTGTTCCTGGGGTATGGGGAGTATAGATCTAAGCTTATTTTTTTTTTTGCTGGGTCTGGGGTCTGATCACTGGCTTGTCATTGGCCAAGATGTTGCCTATGTGGTCTAGGCCTTGCCTTTGAAGAGGTTTGTTTTCTCCTTTATGTCCAGGTTCCGACTTAGCAGTGCTTTGTTCCCGACCCAAGTCCTATGTTTTGCCCCTGTGTTCCCAGGGATCAGACTTCGTTTGGAGTTGGGATCCTCTCTGCTGGCTTTCTATCTAGCTGCTGAGACCTCTGCTGTTGTCAAGCTGTCAGATTGCACTGTGACTAAAAACCTCTGGCTGGCTTTCCTGCACTCCCACCTCCTGGGCTTTATTTTCCTTTCCCCCCCCCAAAGAGATAGACCTTCACTGAAGATCCTCCACAATGTCTACTGCAGAAAACTTCTTTGAATCTTTTATTTTTCTTGGTGAAATCTTTAGCTTGAATATTAGAATAGAGGCTTCATTATCTTTGGTGTGGAAAAGCTCTGGGGACATGTTAGCTTCATGCCTGCATCTTTGCTCCACCCCAGAAGTCCTTTCCCATTCTTTTTACTCACATAGTAGTCTATCTCAGTTCATGACTTTATCACCTTTCACCTGGGTTTTACAAAGGCTCATAACTAGTTTCATAGCTTCAAGTTTTACTATAATCTAATATCCATATATTTGATAAATTGATATTACAAAAATTTTTGGCTGATGGTGTCATCCTCTTATCCCCCAAAACTTTACTAGATAATATCTTGGGGTGGAGGATTCAAGGAGGACTAGAAACTCTGGTGTAAGGACTTATTAAATCTTCTTCAGGATAGTTTATCCACTCTTGGTGTCTATTTGTCACCAAACTTCCACCTGTGACTCCAAAAGGTTGTAGCATGTACAGGAAACACATCCTGATGCTTATCTTAGTCTAAGATAACTTGACTAAACCAAGTTAAAGGTAACTAATGAACCTCAGACCCCTACTTGAGTTGGGAGGGAAGTCTCTACCCCCAAGTACATGAAAACTTTCCACAGCAGAATAGGCTCATGAGAATAATTTGTTCCAGTGGCCATGAAGGTGACTGAAGCAGGCATCGAAGATGTCAAGGTCATCCTCTACATCCCGGGCCATCACTAGACATCCTGAGTTTTGTCTTGCCACTGGACCTCAGTGAATATGAAAGAGAGAATGAAGCTTATGATTTGTGTGACCCTGTTTCACTTAAATCCAGTTCACCTTCGAGCCACAGTATCATCCCATGACATCTTTGTTTCTCTTTGAAAATGAAGGATAAACAACTTATGTGTTCAATAAAATTCTGAGCTTATTTCAGAATATGATTTAGGATAATTTCTTACATGAGATTTTTCCTAATCCTCCTAATTTGAATTTTTTTGCATTACTTTTATATCTATCTATGCACATGCTGAACTTCTTATCCAATGTCAATAAATGTATGTCCCTTGAGAGGAGAAGCCACTATATTTTGACTGTATCTCTAGTATCTAGCATTGTGCTTTATATAGACTAGGTACTAAGTCTATGTTGATGAATTAAATAGAATATTCTTTATCCACATGTGAATTGTTTGTGTGTGTGTGTGTGTGCATGTGTGTGTGTGTGTCTAAATGTACTTTTGTAATTTAAACCAAGTTCTTTTGAACCTTTATTGAACTCATTTAGGAGGTGCTGCAATATTCTGAGGTTTGATGGAATGACAGTATCATAAATGAACAGGAACTTCTGGAGAACCTCCTCATCCATAGGGCATCCTTCTTCAATTTAGATGTGTATTCTGGACATCCATGATAGTGGCAAATACTTTTTTTTTGAAATCTGACCTTTTTACTTTGTACCTCATTTAATAATAATTTGACAGTTATTGTTTTGAAAGTTATCTGTTTTGACTTTGAAGTAGCTTAGAATGGTAAAAAGCTTTTGGAGGAAAGCCTTTTGGATGGTATTTTGATCTGCCAATTAAATGCTATTTTCACTATCAATAAATTATATGCACCATAGAATCTTGCATTCTTTTTTTTTCTGCAAGGAAGTGGGGTTAAGTTCCTTGCCCAAGGACACACAGCTAGGTAATTATTAAGTGTCTGAGGTTGGATTTGAACTCAGGTATTACTGACTCCAAGGCTGGTGCTCTATTCACTGCGCCACCTAGCTGCCCCTGAATCTTGCATTCTTTTTTTTGTTTTGAATCTTGCATTCTTTATAGCTTTCAATCATTTATTGACTTTAAGAGATGTGGTCTCCTTATATTACAGAGTAGTTTTTAAAAATCTAACAAATTTTTATACTGTAGTCAAGGATACTTTCCATTCACATGTATTAATATTATAAAGATAAGAAAGTGAGGTTTGTAGTTGATAGTTTTTATATTTTCTTGATCATAGAAAATTTTTGCCTAGTTATTTGTAGGATTTTTCTACCTACTTATCTTTTGTAACAGATGATGTCTCAAAAGCTCTCATCCTCTATGGGGTAGTATTTCTCACATGTTTATCACAAGCCCTGAAATATAAGATGAACCTTTGTTCCAAGCATTTATATTTCTTCTTGCCTTTGAGCATATGATATAAACAAATCTTTCCTAATTCAGATCAAATAGTATCTTCTTGAGACATTTCTCTAAGTCTCTAAGGACTCTAAGTCTTCTGCAATGTTACTTTGAATTTATTTTGCATGTGTTTAATATAATAATTGAATATATTTAATTATTACAATATAATAATAATAATAAATCTTTATTAATACAAATTGTCTTCCTATTAGAATATAAGTTCCTTAATGGTAGGACATGTTTTGTGTTTGTTTTTATATTTCCAGGTCAGCACAGAGCAAGCACTTAATAAATGCTTGTTGGTTGACTGAACTCTACAAATGCCTTTATTTTCCTTGTCAAGGAGAATTTTTTAGTCATTCTTACTTTATCTGAAACTGATTTTATTCATTTAGTTTCATATATATCAAGAATGTCAAGATTGTTAGGATTCCAGTTTCTCTAATAGTATGCATATTCATTTGTCACTGGACATGCATATCATATTTAGAATATCAATAGGTATTAAAAACCCATCCAATTCTTAGCATCTCCTTTCTCCTTTTTTATCTACACTGCCATCATTACTACAGAAGTCAAATGGACCACATGGAATCTAGAGCCATTTTATCTAGGTATTTTGATTCATGTGTTACCATGCCCCAAGAATTTGCCATCAAATATTCAGCCTACTGATGTTGAACATTTCTGGATTTAGTTAGCATGGTCCTTTCTTTTTTTTTTTCTCTCTTTTATTTAATATTTATTTATTCTCATTTTGTACAAATAATGGAGCATGGTCCTTTCTGTTGGAATATTATTGAAGCCTTTTTAGCCTTTCTGGGGTGAAACCTTTTGGAGTGTTTGCTTCAGTGACCTAGCTTTTGCAAACCTGGGATCATCATTGCACCATAATTAGATTTCAGAAAAACAACTTGTCAGGGACTGTTAATAAAAATGTAATAAAACAACAATATTTCACCTAACAAATATACCCAGTATATACATAGAAATGATGAATAAGCATGTGATTCTCTTAGGGGAGGTTTTGGATGAGGAACATTAATGTAAATTCTCTTAAGTACAATAATTAAGCATATTAAAGAACTGGAGACTCATACTGTCATCAGCTTGGAAAGGATTACTGTACCTCAAGATAACTTATAGACCCAAAAGTGTTTGAAAAATCTTAACAATAGATGTGAATGTAATTGGCTCATATCTATAATTATATAATATGCCAATATTGACTTTACTTGGGGTAATGAAAATGGTAATAATAGTTTGAGTAAGAAATATTGGGATGGCAATGATGCAGAGAAATTTATAGAGGGCTGAAGTAAACAAGGAAACTACTGAGGAGGCTAGTTGGCGGTTCTTCGGGCTTTTAAGGACTATGATATTAAGATGATAGCTCCATGACATCCCCTGATGTGATAGCCAATTGATTTATTTCAAAAAGACTGACCTATAAACATCTGCCTCTGTATGGAACTTTTGATACTGGGTCAAAATTAAATTGTCTGAAGATAAAGGCTTTATGACCACTGAATGTAGCTTGCCCACACTTCAAACACTTGCTCTGGTAAAGAGAAAATCCTTTCAAGCAGAAGACAAAAGCCTGAAAAGATTCAGTATTGTGGTGGATAAAACTTTTTATTGAGTCTTCTATGATAAAAGTTTTGACAAAAGCAGACTCAGGTTACTCTTAGTATTTTTTCTTTTCTTTTACACAAGTCTAATTCTTGATTCTTGGTTCCCTCCTCCAGATTTACATCCAAAGTAAAGCATTAATAAAACTTCTTACAACACCAGATCTAAGAAATTCTTGGACAGACCCTATGAATCTTTCCGGTTTAATTCAATTTTAAAAATCTATTAAAAGCCTACTGTGTGCAAGGGTGTATAGTAGGTGCTGGGAAGGTACCTGAAGGGAAGGTATCCTGAAGAAACTTATTCTGGGTTGGAGCTGGAGGGTGGGCTATGGGAAGGAAAACAATATATAAACAAAATAATATGAAGAAAATTGAGGAATGAAAGAACTAGAGGTGGTGAAGGGCTGCTTCCTCAAGGAGGTAAGTGCTGAAATGAAACCTGAAGGGAGTTAAGGATCTGGAAGGCAGTCCTATTGGGGGAGTGTATTACAGATATAGAGGACAATTTATGTGTTGAGTGAAGGCAGATGTGGAAAGTTGGGGTCAAAAAATACCTAGAGTTTAGTTGAACTAGAACATGGTATGTATATGGTGGTGAATACTATGAATTAAAGTTTGAAAGTCAGGCTGGAGTCATAAAATAAATTGCTTTCAAAATAAAGCTGAAAAAGGTTTTTGAGTAGAAGAGTGATATATGGACAGGCCTGTGATTTAAGGTTATTTTGACAATTATATGAAGAAGGGAGATGGGAGAGGGCAGGAAGACAAATTGGATTGATCAGTGAAGACTTTACTTTTTAAGTTGTTTTTTTAAATCTCATTAAACCAAGTACCATTCTACAATTTTAATCTCCAGATGATTATGATGAAAGCAATGAGGCATTTTAAATTAATGTTTTTCACTGACTATAGAAGCAGCACAAGGACTTCTTAAATTTTTTCCTATAATTTCATTAGGAAGAAATTTTGATAGCAACAAAAGTTGTGTTTAATTTATTTGTTAAGGTTTGAACATTGCTTTCTTCCCCTCAACCTTGTTCTGTGAGTAGGGCAAGTGCTATCATCCTTTCTTCAGATGAGAGAGAACTGAGGTATGGAGAGATTAAATAATCTAACTAGGCTCTCACAATTAGTAAATATTAGGCCTTGGATTTGAATTTAGGACTTTAGACTTCAAGCCTAGTACTTTCCCCTTTGAATGTCAAGAAATAATTTTCCTACTTTCCTGTCCCCCAGTAGAATGGCATATAATGACTCACATGCCTTTTAAAATGACTTCAAGGGGCAGTTAGGAGCTGCAGTAGATAGGGCACTGGCCCTGGAGTCAGGAGTACCTGAGTTCAAATGCAGCCTCAGACACTTTCAATAATTACCTAGCTGTGTGATCTTAGTCAAGTCACTTAAACCCATTGCCTTGCAAAAATAAAAAAATAAATAAAATGACTTCATATTTGGTTACATGTGAGAACTCTCTCCACTACCATGCTTTTTCACTTTTTTTTTTTATTAATTTAGTAATTAAATTAACTGCATTAGCCAAAAAATATATCTCTCTCTGTACATAACCTTGTGATGAACTTTTCTTGTTTAATGAGACTGGTCCTCAGATAACAGGGATGTGTGCTATCACTGGCTTATATTTTGAAGCCTTTCTAGCTTGATGGAACCTACCAAAACTTTCATTCTGTTCTAAAGAAGATATAGTAGCAGAGAGTGATATTACATCTTATTAAATAAGGGACATGGTTTGAACCCAACTTTTCTTGATCTAATGATCAGGAATCAAGTAATATGCATGTTATTTTTGCAAGTTAATTCCATTACATCGTTGTGATTGGAGTGGTGTTATGCAGGTACTGGATGGTGTGAGTCATGAGAATGAATGAACAATTTCTTTAAAATATGATCTAGATCAACTGTGAGGGACTTAGCTCCTCTTAAGCAGTTCATTGATCCAAGTTAATTCCAAAAGACTTATGATGGAAAATGCAATCTACATCCAGACTAAAAAGGGTGTGGAGTCTAAATACAGACCAAAGCATGCTATTTTCATTTTTAAAACATTTTATGGTTTTTTCCTTTCTCATATTTTCCCCATTTAGTTCTGATTTTTCTTCCACTAATATAGAAAAGTTTAAACATGATTGTACATATATAACCTATATCATATTACTCGCTGTCATGGGGAGGGAAGAGGAAAAGGAGATAGGTAGAAAAATGTTGAACTCAAATCTTAGAAAAAGATGAATGTTGAAAACCATATTAGCATGTAATTGGAAAAAATAACATTCAAAAATATGATCTAAGACTGCTCCCATGAACGTCATCATTATCTCCTTCTAGAAACTCATCATTCTAGAAGATGAAACCAACTTTGAGTTCATATGCCTTCTCAGTATTTCTTGATCCTGGGCCCCATTCTTTCTTCTAACTGGATAGGGTATAGAGTGGATGGCAGAGAGCCCCTCCCAGACCCTCTGTTTAAGGAAAGTTCCCAGGTAGACCATGTCATCATTTCCTACTCAGCTGCAGGACTTCATCATCACCCCCCCCCAAGATGTCATACCCTCCCTTCTTTCTCTGCTTTTCATTTTCTTTTTTGTGTTGTCTTCACCTCAGTACATTGTGAGCTCCTTGAGGTCAGGAATTGCCTTTTGCTATTCTTTGTGTCCTTAGAACTTAGCACAGTACCTGTTTATTGACTGACTTTCTAAGCTTCATTTAATTCACATTTTTTAAGAAATTTTAGATGATGCATGGTCTTTAAAAAATGAACATAGCTCTTTTTGGATCCTTGATATCATATAAAATAGATGAAATAGATTTTGCTAATTCATTAATGTGTTCCTGTACCTGCCTTTAGGTCCTGCTTACAAGTCCATTTTCTCTTTGAATATTGAAACAGTTTTCTTAGAATTCTTCCTCTTCCCTTTCACTTAGCATAAGTTTAGAATCTGCACTGTAGGATAGCTATGGTACAAATGCAATTATAGATTCTTTTAAGTGTTTGTATTTATACATTATATAGATTCTCATTTTGTACTATAATATGTTGTTCAGTCATTTTAGTCATGTCTGACTCTTCATGACCCTATTTGGGGTTTTCCTGGCAAAGATACTGGAGTAGTTTGCCATTTCCTTCTGTTCATTTTAAGATGAGGAAACTGAAGCAAACAGGGTTAAGTGACTTGTCCAAGATCACAGCTAGTGTCTGAGACCAGATTGGAAATCAGGAAGATGAATTGTCTGATTCCAGGTTGGCACTCTATCCACTGTGCTATTGAACTGTCCCAATAATATAATATTTAGCTTATTGCATTTTAAGTGAATACCATCTTCTACCTTTCCCCATCACCATTTGATCCTGGACCATATTTATTGACTCACTGATGTTCATTTGGCTCTTTGATTGCCTTCACCACAGCCCTGATCCCCAAATAGAAATTTCTTAAATCTTACAGAGCTTTTGAATTGCAAAAGGCTAGTCTGCTCCTCCTCCTCCTTTTTCTTTTTTCTCTCTCTTCCTCTTTGTCCCTTTGTCTCCTTGTCTTCTCTTTTGATCTCTTCTCTATCTCCCTTTTTCTTCTTTCTTCTCTCCTCCTTTCTCTCTCTTCCTCTCCCTCCCTCGGCCTCCCTCCTTTCTCTTCTTCCCCCTCTCCTTTTCCTCTCTCTCACCTCTTTCTCCCTCTCCCTCTAATTTTCTCCCTCCCTCTTTTTCTCCCCCCTCTTTTCTTTCTTTTTCTTCCTTTTACTCTTGTTCCTTCTTTATTTCTCAAACACACACACACACACACACACACACACACACACACACACTACCACACCTACACTCATGCACACAAACTAAGAGTTTGCCCTTTGATTATGTTGTGCTTTCAAAAGTTGTCGTATTCATCTAATTTTGTAAGCTTCACAAAGTACTTTGGCCATAACATTCCTGTGAGGTATAGGCAGTGCATTAGTCTCTCCTTCCATTCCCATTCTACAGATGAGCTACTGAAACTGAGAAAGATTAAGCCATAGTCATGTTGCTCATAAATGTTAGAACTGGAATCCCAGGTCTCTTGATTTTAAGACCAGTACTCTTTTCAGTATATCACATAGGAAGGTGTAGTTGGCTGCTTGACCCTTCAGTCTGAGATGCTGTGTTTTCAAAACAATTACCATATTTTTCCATGTATAAGATGCTCCCATGTATGAGATTACCTTAATTTGGGGGCCCAGAATTTGAAAAAAAAATGTGTTACATAAAGTTATTGAACTCAAGTTTTATTCATCATAAAATTCATATAACCCCTCATCACTGTCAAAACTCCCATCCATTAGCTTGTCCTCATCTATGTTTGATGATGAATCACTGTCTTCATATATTGCCTCACCCTCAGTTCCATCTATGACATTTGAAATGCCACACTTTTTAAATGACTTGACAATGCTCTCAATCTTGATATTATCCCAGGATCTTTTCACCCAGGTAAAAACTTCTCCTATAGTTGGTTTCTTCAATCTTTCTGCTAATGTCAAATTGTTCTCAGAAGACTTCATCTCATGATTCCTTTTATCTCTCATTACAGCTTTGAAGGGTTACATCAGATAGTTGGAGCTGGGATGTCAAGTCTCCAGTTTTGATGACAAATTTTGTTTTTACCTGGTCTCCTGCTCCAAACTTTCTGGTACCAGATCTTCATCCCATCCTGATACATCCAACCCTTGTCATGAACGTGGACAATCACTCCTTGAGGAATGTCTTCTTTTGGCATTGTTTTGTGTTTGAAAATCAGCAGAGAAGGCAGCTTGGTTCCATCGGCCCAACAAGCTAGGGCTCTTTTCATGGCCACTTATCTTCAATTACAGTTTTCACCCTCCCCCCTTCTTAGTTCTGTTACTTGAGACATCAAATTGAAGGGGGACTTCTTCTATATTTGCAATCTGTCCCAACTCAAACTGATGTGTCTTACTTCTGACATCAAATGACAAATGATGAAATTCAAGGACCTTCTGCTTATAGCTTTCAGGAATCTTTTAGGCAAGTGTGGTGCATGGATGTATGCTTAGTCCATTCTGTTTCATGAACCTGAAGCACCAATCATGGCCTTTGAAATCAGTCACTTTTTCATCAGCAATTCTTCTGACCTTATGCTGAACCATCTTTGTGGATACAGGCCTTTTGCTCTTCAATCCATCTCTTCCATTCTCTCTCTAACTTAGGCCACTTGGCTGACTTGCCTCTCATGGACTTCTACCCAGGCGTTTTCAGGAGAGTTTCTTCTTCCTGTAGTCAATCTAGGATTGTTTTCTCAGTTGTTGGAGGACCAAACTGACGTTCAGCAGCACATTTCCATTCACTTTTTGCAAACTGGATCACTTTGAACTTGAATTCAGCACTGGACAACAATCTTTTCTGAGCCATTTCTGGGCAGAATGTGGCAAAACATAACCTGATATACCAGTAACAAATGTGAAACAATGAGCACAAAGACAAAAAATTTGAAAAAGTAGGAAATGCAAGTAAAAAGAATCTATAACCATTGTCTAAGATGCTCCCAATTTTTAAACTCCAATTTTTTCAATAAAGGGTGTCTTATACATGGGGAAATAGGGGTATTTTCTTTGCTGTTAAAGTTTATAAGCATTTCTTTAAGCAACATTATAGCTGCTACTACCATCGCAACTGCTTTCTACCTTCTGCTTTTTTTTTAACTTAGCTTTATTTTTTGTTTCTCCTGTCATTTCTTCTAGCATTCTTGCCTCTGATGAGGGAACTATTGGCCACATTAACCAGCTCTGGGAGGTTTTAGGGTTTTCCCCTTCTCTAAGGTTTTAGGGTTTTCTGCTTCTCGAGGTAGGGTGAGCAATAAAGGAAATTGTAGGTAAGTTCCTGAGGGTGCTTGCATTTTTACATATGGACTAATGTTTGTCCCATGTAATATTTTTTTTAGTTATTTGACAATAATGACTTATATAGAACTTTAAGATCTTCAAAGAATTTTAGGTCTATTGATCCAATTATGTAACTAACTCTCAGAAACCTTAGGAGCATAGTTTTAGAGCTTAAACTTCTGTTAAAGAGCATCTGGTTCATCTCTCTAGTTTTAAAGACAAAAGCACTGAGACCTCAACAGGTCAAGTCATTTGTCACACAGGTACAAAGGGATAGGCAGATCGTGAACCTTAGTCCTCTGATGACAAAACCAATTCTTTCCATGCCCCTGCTTGAGCAGTGCCATGCTGCTTCTCTTTCACTGGTTCCATATTGCCTGTTGAGTAAAAGGCAAACTACTCCCTTTGGCCTTTGTATTCTGACTCTAAACTACCTTTCAATCCTTATTTTATAGACCATCTATTCCAGCCAAACAGAACTTCCAGTAGTTCTCTGAACTTAACATTCTATCTCCTGCATCCACACAAGTTACTTGAACTGACTTCCAGGTGAGGAAGTCTCCCCACTTTCCTCTCTATTCCTCTACCCTTTAGAATTCACCTCTTTCTTCAGAGCTTAGGTTCAGTGTTGTCTCCTCTATGGAATTTTCTGTGATTACCCAGCTACTAGTATGCCCTCTCCCATTTAAAATTACTTGTCTTTCTTATAATGGGAGAAGAGTCAATGATGAATCCTAGGGAGCTGGATGAGGGAGCTCTGCTGGAGAACAATCCAAATGAGACGGCTCGGGGAGCTTACTTTTGGAAGTGTGTGTGATGCTGTAAAATAGGGCTTTTCTCTGTACTTCACAGCATGCAACCCAGACCTGGTGTGACTCTCTCTACTCCCCAGTTGTACAAAACCACTTCTCTTAGATTAATGAAACATGCTATTTTATTTATTTGTTTAATGATTTTGACTATAGAGGGCGGAGTCTTCCACTAAAGTCATAGTTCCTTTAGGTCTAGAATTTGTCAAACTAATTCAATGTTTTCTGTATATTATTTAAGGCTTTATCTTCTCAAGCTATAGATAATAGTAATGGGCAGTACAAGCAAGTCCATGAGATACTCTCAGGCAAGTTATAGGTTACAGTGGGACAGTGCAACCTTATCCTAGTCCACTATTTAAATAGCAGAGGATTCTATTTGTTTCTGATCAGCTCTTAAGCAATGCCTATTTCCCAATTGGTACAGTTCATGCCTTTCCCTCTCTGTTTTTTCCTTTCAAGTGATAAAGGGATATAAAGGACATCATAAGCATGACCCTGGGAGATTTCTTTTCTCTTAGATTTTAGATGGTGCTCAAGGGCAGTGAGCACAGAAAACTCTTCACAGAAGTGCTTCACTTTTGTTCAGTTGGCTTCCAGTAGCTAGAGTCCTCTTCCAGTGAGTCTTGACTTGTCAGCTGTTTCTGCTGACTCTGCCCAAAGCTGTTACTCTCATCTTTTGATTCTTCCTTGTTTTTTTCTTTCTTCCACCAGCTTCTTTCTTCAGGCTGTGGCTGAGCCTTATCTCCTCACGTCTTCTTTTCTTACGGCTCTTCTCATTCCTCAAGGCCAGGCCTCCTCATGAATCTGACTCATCTCTAACTCCCTACCTGCTGGCAGTATTTGTGCCTTTGAGCTGCTATCAAACCTGCACACTCAGTACATTTATCTTTTTTTTTAGTTGTTTTTTTTTTGCAAGACAAATGGGGCTAAGTGGCTTGCCCAAGGCCACACAGCTAGGTAATTGTTAAGTGTCTGAGGCCATATTTGAACCCAGGTACTCCTGACTCCAGGGCTAGAACTCTATCCACTGTGCCACCTAGCCACCCCTCAGTACATTTATCTAAGACATTGAACATCTGTTCCAAGTGTGCAGAATTGTCTCAAGCTGCTTCCCCCCCTACCATGTCTTTTTTTCCTGTCCCTTTCACCAAATACATGAAAGTGGCAGTATCTTACATGATAACAGATGTTTGCTAACTCTCCCCTACCAGTAGTACAATGTAAACTCCTTAAGAGCAGGAACTCTTGCTTTTGTCCTTGTAGCCATAATACTGATATTTTTTATCCCAAATAAGTGGTTAATAAATATTTATTGTATTAAATTTAATGTTATTCTCATTTGATCCTTTTGTCTGGTGCTGAAGGACTTCTCGGTCACCAAACTTTTTCCTCTCTCATTGTCTGAAGATCTTCTAAAAACTTAATGGTTTTTCAGGACAGTATCAGGATAGTAAAGACGTGAGCACAGTATTATCATTAAAGATATTAATATGCAATGCAGGCTACATATATTCTAAAATGATATACAAATAAGATTTTCATCCTATTAACATCAATCATCTTTCTATTGTAGATGTGCAAAAGTGGCTATTAATAGAAACTTCTAATATAGACTACTAAAAATTATAATTTAAAAATGTTATTCCCAAAATTTAACAAAATTGAAATATCAACATAGACTAAATTGGGTTCTATATAGTTTGTATACAGCAAAACCTTGCCTATTTAGAATCAAATCTTCTGATACTCAGTCTTCTGGAATAACTCCAGAAATAGCCCTCTCCTCCTCCCAAATCCCAAATTCTTCTTCAGCAATGATGTATCTTAAATTACTAGCAACAGTCTTAAATAGCCAAAACAATTAAAAACTCCAAGCCAGATTACACTAGATGCACTATAATTATTTGGGCCACTGTGGAAGGAAAAGGATACCCTAATCATGCCTGTACAAAGTCAGCCTTTTCAAATAAAATTAAGAGTGGAATGCACTACAGCATGAACCTTTTGTTCTCATAGCTCCAATTATCCATGGAGACATTTCTGGAGGTCTATAGACCTCTAATGTCCATGATCTTGAATGCTGAAAATCACATTTTTATTTTTGCAAATCTTTGGTTTCCTTAACAATTTTATTTTTTATTCTCAGGGAATCCAGATACTTTAACAGACTGCCAAAGGGTCCATGATGTGAAAAAAAAGACTAAGAATCATTACATTACAGCTTATAGAATATAAGAGAAAGAAGAAAAGAGAAAGAAGAGGGAAGAGAATGTAGGATATTTCTATCTTTCAAATGAAATGAGATCAAGTGTTCATCTCCAAAACCTCCTCCCCATGTTCTTGTAAATCAAAAGATTCAAATCTAAGATACATAAAATTTTAGAATACTGTATTCTTGTGTGTGTGTGTGTGTGTGTGTGTGTGTGTGTGTGCGCGCGCACACAACTTCAATTCTTAGTAGATAGGCTATGAATTTGAGAATTCTTGGGAATCCTAAGTCTATATGCTTCCCACCTTTTATAAACATTCTGTCACTGGCATCTTTTCTCTGCCTGCTGGCTAGATCCTTGGAGGGGAGATGAAGCTAAGTTTCTGGTTTCTACTCAGAATCAGTCCATATGTTTGGAAAAAGTAAAGAATCCAAAGGATGAGGCTACTGGGGAGGACAAGAAAGAACACTGTTAGCATCAGATAACCCCAGAGCTGACTAACCTTAGGTTATCTTAGGGTTGTATTAAAATAAAATAATTATTTGAGGCTGCACCCAGAATAAAAAATACAGTACACTAAAATAATAGTAATTACTTCTTAGAAAGTAGGAGAACACCTGTCAACAATACGACAGACGAAGGTATGAAGTGCGAAAGCAAATACAAAACAACAAGGTAACAACACGATATAAAAAGTAGGTGCATACTGACTAGTCTGCATCATACAAACAGAAGGCATCCCACAGATATTTGAAAATTCTTTGTAATATCTTCTGTCCATAATAGCACCAAAGAAATTAATGTCAATGAGATTAGTTATTAGTGATAGAATTAAAAAAACTAATAATATGCATTCCATGCAAATTATTTTTTAATTTTTTCACTCATGAAAATTAAAACCCACAAGTGGGTTTTATATTGCATTGTGGACTACATATGACACATGAACTATATTTTGGACAACCCTGAGGTAGCCCAGTTCTCTAGACAGCCATTATTAAAGTGTGATTAGGGATTCCCATGACTCTTTCAGGGGATCCATAAAGTCATGATAATACTAAGATAATTTAATTGTTCATATGGTTGATATCAATAGATATCTACATGAACAAAAACTCTTGCTGGGTGGCGAAGGGAATGGGGGTGTTCTTATTAATTTTTAAGAGCTTAAAAGACTCCTGAGACCGAAAATTTTGAGAAGAGCTGCCTCCAGTCGAAATCAGAAAATCTGACCCTACTATCCATCATGAATAGTGAATAGTCTTAGAGTGATACTCTTTCTCAAAAGGGGTAGCTTTGATGATAACAAACCTGAAGTCCTTTAAGTTTCACTCAGGAGATATCACAGGAGCCTGGAGGTGGGGATGGGATGGGGGAATATCCTGGACGTTGTCCAGTGTTCTGACTTCTGCTTAGACCCTTCTGGTCTCTCTCTCTCTCTCTCTCTCTCTCTCTCTCTCTCTCTCTCTCTCTCTCTCTCTCTGTATATGTGTCTGTCTGTCTCTCATTTTAGTTTTTATCCTAAATCTTGACTCAGTTTTTATAATTTAACCTCCTGTAACCTTCCTTGAGCCTTGCTCATTCCACTTATTTATTCTGTCCTAGCTCTCAGTATTTTGTAGCCACCTTATTTACATTTCACATCTTCAGGTAGCCCATTTTATGGCCAACTTGGTTTCTTTCTATTCTATTGTATAAGAAATATGAGATATTTTATTGAGTTGTTGGTACTATCACCTTGAAAATCACTTAATTATGGTTCATTTTCTCTTTCATCTCCTTTGTGGTACTTTTTAGTACTTCTCCCTCTCTCCCCACCCCCACCCCCACCACTATGTAGCAGACAATTAATTTCAGTGCTTTGGGTTCTAAAATAAATGTTGAAATGGTTCTTTTTTTGCAATATTGTCTCCTATATCTTATCATTACTACTTATTTCTTCTTCATGTGCAATACACAACTTTGCTATCAGACAAGAATTCAGGTTGTCAAGGATCTTGTGATCTCTAACACAGATATATCAGAGAGCACAGGGTAATATTGAAAAAGATGCTGAGGACATTTCTTTCACTGGATTTGTAGCACAGCATTTACCATTATTTTTTTGTGCCTAAGGTCTCTAGCAACTTTCAGCATATTTCAAAGTATGAGACTTCGAAAGAATATGCAACTCAAGGGAGAATAAAACTGTTTTGGTAAACAGACTCTTGGACCTACACTACTCTTTCAATAAAGAAATCTTATGTGATTTTATTGTCTATCAAAAAAAATCACTTGTGTAATCTTTTTATAGGCATTAGCTTAGGAACAGCAAAGATAATGGATCTACCACGAACTAGCAGTCTAAGAATAGGAGGCAAGTTAATGCTCAATGTTGACAGTGGCTACTACTTTCTTTGTTCTCCTCTTCTGGTGCTGTTACAGTAATAAGATAGTTTGGGATCAATCCTTAGTTAATTCCTCTCGTATTCTGACCAAATGAAGCCTGCTCACCTGTCACACTGTCTACTATAGAGAAAACACAAGTTTCACAAATCCTACTCTTCTCAGAATTGGTAAGATGATAAATCTGAATGTAAGAGCTCTCTGTGAACAACCAACTCAATGAACATTTATTAAGTTCTTGCTATGTGTAAGTCACAGGCATGAATAAAGAGGAGGAAAAAAATTATTGCCCATGGGAAAAAAGACCCATGACCAAGCCTACAACCTTACTCGAATCCCAATTTGAACTTCATCCTTTTTTTTTTAAACTCAGGAAAAGATTACTCCTTTCCAGCTCCACTATTTTATTGAACACTGGCAGCTATAGGATTCCACCTGAGGAATATTTTACAAGAGTTTTCCACAGACCTATAAACATCCCTCAATAATAACTGACTCTGTGAAAATGAATTTAAGTGCCTAGGTCAGACAGATGGTTTGAGGTGGTGGAAGAATAGGGTAGGGAGCTGGTCAGAATTCTTTTCAGGTATATAGTTTCTACTATTTAGAGAGGCAGTCCAATAAAATGATCTATTTCTAACACAATAGAATAGAATGGAACTAAGTTGACCATAAACTAACTAACTCTCTCTCTCTCTCTCTCTCTCTCTCTCTCTCTCTCTCTCTCTCTCTCTCTCAGACTGCTACATAATACTGGACATTGTGTGAGATAGCTGGGGCAGGATAAAAAGACTGAATAAGTAGGACTCAAGAAAGGTGACAGGAAGCTAGATTATAAAGTGGAAAAAATGTTAAACTTAGAATTAAAGGAACTTGGTTCTAATTCTACCTCTATCGCTTGCTGGGCATGGAACTATTGTCTAGTCAAGTCACTTAACTGTTCTGAGCTACATTTTCCTTATCTCTAAGACCTACTTCATCGGAAGGAAGGAAATAGACCTTTATTAAGTACCTACTCTGACTAAGCACTTGAGAAACTGTCTCTGACTCATATGTTTAATCTCATTTATGATGCTTTTTGGTAGTTCTCACCCCTCTTCAACCGCACCTTTTTTTCCCCAGTGTGTGAGAGACAGTTATTTTTAGTGTTTTTTAAGTTCTAGAGTTAAACACTCTTAAAAATATTGTTTCATTTGACCTTCATAACAACCCTATGGAGTAGGTTCTATCATCATCTTCATTTTATTGTTGAGGAAACAGGCCAACAGAGATCAAGTCATTTGACTTGACCAAGGTTTCACAGCTAGTATATATATATCTGAAGTTGAGTTTGAACTCAGGACTTCCTGACTTCAAGTCCAGCAATCAATGGACTCTGATGCCTAACTACCTATGTGGAACTGTGATATTCAAATGAATTGATGTTTGCCAATACTTTCTTAAAGTTCTACATAAAATTACTTGCTATTATTATTTACTTTTCTTTAGACTATGCCTGCACATTTATTCTTTCTTCTGGCTTAGTTTTTGACAGTCTGCCATGCTGTGCTTCTTGTTTTTGAGATGAGGCCTTTCTATGCTAATGGAGTCTTGTTTTGACAGTTCTGTTCTGTGTTACTGTATAAAGGGCATGTTTTTCCCAAGTGGACTCCTCTTTTCTAGCACCAAAATTCCTTTGGCAGGCTCAATGATAATCATAGATATCTAAGTTTTTCAAGTTTACTTCTTCCACTTCATAGTGATTCAAGTGAAGTTGTGTAGGCAAACAGTCAATCACTAAGAATTTATTAAGCACCTTTGATATGCCAGACATTGTGCCAGCTGTTGGTTACAAAGGCAAAAACTAAATGGTTGGTATCCTCAAAGGGTTTTCATTCTATCAATATTTACATTTGCAATTAATTTTTCATGGCTAAAGAAGGTGAGAATATACCAAACTGCAAACTCCACGAGAACAGGAACACTGTCTTACCTAAATTTGGTATCTCCTTTAGTGCCTAATGAAGTATCCTGACTATAACAAATGTTTAATAAATGTTTGTTGAAGGAATAATTTCTTGGTGTTCTGTATTCAGTAGGTGATTATAAATGCTTGTGAAATAAAAGAATGAGTAAGTGGATGTGGCTAAATTGGGGAAAAGGTAGAAAAATATACTATTTAAAAGGTTGGCAAAGAGATCATCTTTCTTTTTTTTCGAATAAGTCTTCTATTTGCCCAGAAAATAACCCAGATTATTCCAAAATATAATTTAGGAGTACCACACAAGGTGGCCTCATAGAGTTTAATAAATGGATCAGTGTTATTTATAGTATTTATGTTTATATTTACTCAACTAGATATTGTTTATTAGTTTATTTAAATTTTTTCCAATTACATGTAGAGATAGTTTTCAACATTAGTTTTTGTAAAATTTTCTCCCTCCCCTCTTCTTTCCCCTAGATAGCAAGCAATCTTATATAGGTTTTGCATGTACAGTCATGTTAAACATATTTCCATTTTCCAGTTAGATATCTTGCAATGAAAATTGAAAGGGGATTGATCCAAGTAGGGTCATAATTTTAAAAAAATCCAACAGAATTCTGAATTTTGAAGAAGTCAGAAACTATCTAATTCAACTTCATTTAATAGATGACAAAATTTAAGTCTAGCAAGATTTAGGGATTTTCCAAAGTTAGATAGCTAATTAGTGGAGAGCCAGAACTGAAAGCTGGATCTCTGGGCTTAACTAGTCTACCTAGTCTGTTTTTTTTTGTTTGTTTGTTTTTGGCAAGGCAGTGGGGTTAAGTGACTTGGTCAGAACACAGCTAGGTGAGTGTGTGATGTCACATTTGAACTCAGGTCCTCCTGACTCCAGGGCTGGTGCTCTATTCACTGTGCCACAGCTGTGAATTAATGTTCAGCTGTTCTAGCTGTCTCCATCCAATTTTTTTTCTTATCGTGTATTATAATTCAGTAATACTCTAATTTTACTAGTGTCAATGACTGATTTCCCTTACATTGAATGGTCTTAGAGACTACTCTGCACTTTTTTCTTGTGTCTGCTTTTTTTTTTTTTTTTTTTTTTTTTTTTAGGATTTTGTAAGGCAAATGGGGTTAAGTAGCTTGCTCAAGTCCACACAGCTAGGTAATTATTAAGTGTCTGAGGCCGGATTTGAACTCAGGTACTCCTTTTTGCAGGGCCGGTGCTTTATCCACTGCACCACCTAGCTGCCCCTTGTGTCTGCTTTTTATAATTTTTCTATCTTTTAGCCTATTTTTGGCTGTGTGATTGTTCTTTTCATTATGTTTTGGATAAATGAGTCCTTAGTTAACTGAATTCCAGAGAGATGAGATATTATTATATTTTTATTCTGAAATTGAATTGTCATCTGTTTGCAATTGTACGCTTCTCAAACATTGATACCATACATTACACAAAGCATCCCAGTGTTATTAAAAGTTATTCGAACTTGGAACCAATAGAAACCTGTGTTCATATCCTGCCTTCTACACCTAACTAAAACCTCAGTTTCCTCATCTGAAAAATGGGAAGCAATGATGCCTCTAGTACCTAATCTACCTATATACCTAATGGGATTATCATAACTATCAAAAGAGGTAGTGGATATAAAATAAACCTCTAAGTACTGCACAGTTGTGATCATTATTATTATCCTGGTCCTGGTACTTACTACTTAAGTGACTTTGGACCAATCATTTTGATTCTGTGGATTAGATGATCACGAAGGTCCCTTTTAGCTCTCAATCCTATGATCCTACTCTATCCTGTTTAAATGGCTCTCTTTTGAATCCACGTAGTGCAATGCATAATGTGTCTTGAATTTCCTTTAATTGGAACAACTGTGAGTCATGGAAATGTTAACAATCACTCCCACTTGAGAGCAAAAAGCACTTAGTTTTAAGGAATCATAGTGTCATGAACCTAAATTTTTTATGATGCTTTAGCCACCAATTGTGAACGTTATCAAAGAATTGAAATCCAAACTGTGCCTTCCATATCTCTAGTTAATACAATGAGATAATGTTCAGCTGTTTGCAAAGAAAAAGGGAGGAGGGGGAAAACAATTACAATGAATCCTAACTCCATCCAGAACTCTGCTGATTACCATGGCAACCTGAATTCAAAATAGGAACATAGAAAGCTCTTCAGAGCAGGAAAAGCAAGTTCCAGTCTTTATGAAGTTAGGGAATACTATAGCTTATACAAAACAATTTTAAAAATAGAAGTTTTGTCCTAACTTGCCATTAATAATTTTAATCCTACAGTAGTATCACATTCCTAAATTATCTCTGAATCTTTGAACGAAAACACCATACCTCCCTGATTGCTGATCTTGCTATGGAATAGCTAATGTTTCACTTGGCTTCTCATAACAGATGTACTATGTATTTTTGACTTTTCTGACTAATAATAATTAGTAAGAGGAGAGAGCAACTGTTACAGACAGTATTCCCAGGTTAGCAAATCAACCTATTTTTAGAGACAATTTAAAGGCAAAATTCTTGAACAATTATAGGATGAGCAAAGTGTATGTTACTACCTATGTCAAGAACCCTAATGGAAAAGTGAATTGCCCAAGGTCACACATATAATAAACAATTTAGCTTGAATTCCAAACCAGACCCTCTGTCTTCAAATTCTGTTCTCCTTTTGCTACCACTTTTCTCCTTATTGAGTATAATTATGTGAAACAAGTCTGGAAAGACAGTGGAAGTTTTTGAAGACTGTTTTAGGGAGTTTATATTTTCTTTTGTGAATATTGGAGAATCATTGGAGTTTCTGAACAGAGTAATGTGATTCTCCCCAAAATAGAAAAACAAAAGAATAGCCTCAAAGTATGGGCAAACAGGTAGAAAGGGGAAATTCATGTTTACTGTTTTAGGAATTATATAAAATATCCTGGGGAGTAGGGCAATCAGACCAGGGGGCAAATAATCTCTTCTATGGGTTCTTCTCTTCCCTGCATCACTCTTAGTTAACTTATGTCATGCTTCTTGATTTTGTATTCTTTTAATGAAAGTTAGACGTTTCCTTTCCAAAGTTGTCCAATAGCAGACCTTTTGACAGAGTTTATTGTCTAGGACACAGGATGCCCAAGAAATGGAAAATGTCAACAAAATAGTGTTCCATACTATGATACAAGTTGATTTGTTGAAAAGAGATCCTATAGGTTGTATCAACATAATTAAGAATTTAGGGAGGCTGTGTTGCAGTAGAATGCTTAATTTTCAGTTCAAAGACATTGCTTTCGTACAGGTAGATTGCTTGATTTCCTCATCAGTAAAATAAAACCAGTGCATTTCCTATCTCTTGGACTAATTGTAAAAAGGACACTTTGTAAATTTTAAAGTAGCATACAAATGTGAACTAGTATCATTTAGAAGAAAGGCAGAGTCAGCTAGTAAAGAGAATACTGTACCTACATTTAGGAAGCTCTGGGTTCAAAGCCTTCTTCTGACACTTACTAGCTTTACAACAATAGGCAATCCACATTATCTGAGCATCAGCTTCCTCATATGCAAAGTACATAAGATAATACTATTGGATCTAACTCTTGGGATTGAAGTGAGGCTCAGTGAGATAACGTTTATAAACTGTTTTGTGAATTTTGAAATGTTAAACTAAGTTCCTTTTATTATTATCATTTAATTCCTTTTTTTCAATAGGGTTTGGATAGAAATGATTCTAGAACACTTAGCTATCCTGTTATTTTCTTATATTTGGTTTTTCTATGAACTTTTGTACAGGTGGATAAAATAATTTTTTTTGGTAGTTTGATCAAAGTATTAGGATGTGAGCTCATCCACTTTAACTTCACTAAAAGCATCCTTGGTACCACTTCAGTAGCAGACAGGATGATGGGGTACTTTTCCCTGTTCCTAACATGATTTTGATCTCTTTGTCTAATCACTACTTTGCAAATTTTTCTGTTGTTGTTGTTCTAAATATGTATAAAGTTTGGCAACACATTATGCCTTGACATTTGTGGTCAATAGTTTGATTTGTTCAAATAATCCAGTTTCACTATGCCCAGCAGTATTGCTATTAGGTCAATATCCCAAAGAGATCAAAATAAAAAGGAAAAAGACCCATTTGAATTTAAAAAAATTTAGTTCTTTTTTATGTTATAGGTAAAAAATTGGAAATTAAGAGGTTACTCATTAGTTGGAGAATGACTGAACAAGTTGCATTTGATTGTGATGGAATACTGTTATACTATAAGAAATAAAAAAGGTGGTTGTTTCAGAAAATCCTGGGAAGACATAAATGAATTGATTCAAAGTGAACAGAACTGGGAGAACATTGTATATAGTAATAGCAATATTGTAATGATGACCAACTTTGAAAGACTTAGCTACTCTTATTAGTACAGTAATCCATAACATTTTATGATCTTATGATGAATTATGATAAAAAAAATACTAACCACTTCTAGAGAGAATCGATGAACTCGGTGCAGATTGAAACACATTTTTTCTTTTTTCTTTTTCTTGCTTTTTTGTTGTAACATGGCTGGTATGGAAAGATGTTTTGTATGACTTCTCATGAATAATGAGTATCACAATGATGATGGAGAGGCTGGAAGGAATTTGGAACTAAAAATTGTATAAAATGAATGTTTTGTTTTTAAAAAGTCCAGTTTCAGTACTGTTTATTGGTAAATTCTTTAGGCTATTTTGAGGTATGCATTGGCAGGATTGGAATTTATCATGAAAGTCCATGAAGGATAATGAGCTTTTTAAAGCATAATTGTGGTCATTAGTTCATATCTTTCTAAGTATTTGGTAGCTACAAAATCTTTACAGTCTGAAATGAAATGTTATACATCTCCACTGTTTCTTTTCATGATGTTCATTAATCCCTTGACACCTTAAAAATAATACTTCTGTAGTATAATAATAATGATGATGATGATGATGATGATGGTGATGATGATGCTTCAAGTGGCAATTACCTGATCCTGAATTACCATCATAAACTCTTCCATTTCCAGACATGAATCTGTATTACTCAGATATTTTTGTTCAACACTTCCATATTGGTATGTTGTTGACTGAGTTCTTGTTGATGTGTCTTCTGATTCTGTGCTTAGATCTTTAAAGTTTATGGGTTTAAGCAGAAGTAGGCTTCTTTATGTAGATTTTGTCAAATCCAATGGTACATACCACATGGCACTGATTTTTTTTTTAGGATTTTGCAAGGCAAACGGGGTTAAGTGGCTTGCCCAAGGCCACACAGCTAGGTAATTATTAAATGTCTGAGACCAGACTTGAACTCAGGTACTACTGACTTCAGGGCCGGTGCTTTATCCACTACGCCAACTAGCCGCCCCCGGCACTGAATTTTTATTGTTGTTCTGTGGAGAACTATTCCAAAAGTATTTCTTTAATTTTACTACCTGTTTGCCATGTGCTCTAAGACTATCTTCAAACTTTTTTGCCACAAAGGTGTTAATCTTTCTGTAAGAGACTCAAGAGCTAGTCTCCATGTTTTGCACATATTACATAAATTTTTGTTAGAGTATTTTCCCAAGTTTCCAAAATTATCCATTATAATTGATTTTTACACAGGAATTAGTTGATTTACTTATATTCTCATTCATCTTTGACTTCAGAATGTCAGTAAGAACAATACCTTTCCACAACTTTCAACATGATATCTTTATGTACGATGTGTCTTATCTGAAGGAGACTGTGGTTTATGTGGTTTTACTGTTATTCCTTGGCCTGATTCCTTGAATCCTTTGGATTCAAGCTTGAAGTCCCCCAATATATATCTTTGTTGTATGTTAAGTATTTTATACTTATTAAATCCAATGACATTTTGATATAATTGGAAAATGAATACACATGAACAAGGAGATCTTTAATTTGTCTTTTGACAGAGTCATGTACACATCAAGAAGTTAAAAGATACTTTGGTCTGTCTCATTTATTTGGAACTCATATTAGTTCTATTTATTGAAGAATAATATTGAATTTAAGGTTAAGCTGTATCAAATTGAACTTTGGCTTCTCTGAAAATTGCTACATTTTATATAAATTATTTTTGAGCACATAGTATGTTTTAAAAGAACCATTTGAATGTGGTTTTTATTGTAGCATTCTCATTATACCTTTTTCCTTTTTTCATATATTTACAAAACAAGGACAAACTGTGATGCAAAAACTTTGAAATAGTTTTTGCTTTTGAAATAATAAATAGTAAATTGAAATAGTAAAAGAAGTCTACAAAAGTTATGGTATCTTTGAATGACTAATTGAATAATGATCAAGTTACTTTTTAGGCCCACCCTTTTTGCTTGGTAGATAATACGTTAGTTTCATGTGTTTATAAATTGCTTTCATGCTATTAAATGCTTTATATAAAGTACAGATATATGAGCAGGTAACTGGTGTTCTCATCTTTTCATAATAGATATATGATATTAGAGAAAGCTGATAAAGTTATTTGCTAGTCATTCTTGTGCCACCAAGTCTTTGCATTTATAATTATGATTTTTAGCTAGCCTATCACTTTCTAACTTTCTAGGGAGGCCAGTCACCTTCCTTAATGTAACTGTTTTGTATTTCATTATATTAATGGTATCCTGTTTCTCATTCGATCCAATTTGTGGGGGTTTTTTTCGGGGTGTGTGTGTGTGTGTGTGTGTGTGTGTGTGTGTGTGTGTTAGAGGTTGTGTTGCCAAATAGATTAAAAAATGTCAAAAATAGGTTCACTGCTAGCATACAGCCTACAATACTTCAAGTGCTGCCTGAACCAGATTAAAAAGCAATTGAGAAATATTTAACAAAAATAAATAAAAATATAATAAAACATAGATAACATTACATTTTATAATCACATCAATATGTGCCCTGTAGGGATTCTTATTTTCTGATACAGATAACTAGAAATTTTCTACCTCCTGTTTTTTTTTGGGGGGGGGGTCTGTCTTTTTTTTTTTATTTTTCAAGCTCCTGTAGTTTGGGTTGAGTTTTTTTTTTAATTTGTTCATGGTAGTGTTTTGACTCCTATTGCTTTCACCTTTAAAATTTTGCTTTAAATCCCTCACCAAGGGAATCTAGGATTTCTGATACACTTATTTTCTGGATTCCTTTTTGCAAGTTTCTTCTTTGTTAACTCTACCTGGACAATATGTTATTCAAGTTTTCTAGTAAGTGTATCAATGGCTATTAATGCAATCTTACAAACCCTTTAATCTTCAATAACTCTTTCCAGTCATGTCTGCCATATGGTCTTCAAAGTTTGTCCTCAAGGATTGGAATTCTTTCCTAGTTCTTCTTTTCATTCTTGGGCTCTGTGCCATGGCATTATGTACCACATTTACTGTTGTATGCTGGTCCTAAAATGTTTTTACATTTTCTGTCAAATTGTGTGGAAGAATATTCTCATTCATATATTCATTCATTATAGCAGAGAAGAGATTTTTGGAAATGATCTTATGTTATAGCATAATTGATCTGCCTGTTGGATTCATGCAATCATACTCAGAAAGGACTTTGTGGAATTTTGACTTGTCTATCTTTTTTTCAAAATAATTTGAAACTTGCATGCTATTCATTTCTTTGATAATTATAATTTCTGGTGCTATGTATTAGCTGAAAACTCTCAATGATCTCAGGGTCCTCAAATTTTCCCTCTTCAAACTGAGTATACCTCAATTTCATTTCTTTTTAAAATCGTTTTAAAAATTAAACATCTTTTCAATGAAAACCAACTTTTCTTTCTACCTTGGAAAGAAAAAACTAAACACCTAATACAAACAAAACAAATTTTCCTAATTGCCCTTGTACTCAATCTGCCCTGAATTTTATTACCTCTCCATCAGGAGGTGGATTCTCCTCTTGCTGATTCCTCTGATTTAATGAACCTATGTAATCTTTACGTAGACTCAGAGGTAAAATGACTTTGCCAAAGTCACACAGCTAGCAAGAACCACATCCAAGATTGACCCAGGGCTCCTGATTTTAAATTGGGGGGTGGGGGGGTCTCTCTGTATACAGTGGGGAAAAGAGCAGTTTTTGGAAGGATTTCAGCTACCTCTGCCTCTTGTTTCCTTTCCTTTAGCTAAGTATATGAACAAGGACTCCTATCATATGCTTCTATCTAGAGTCTCAGTCCTTCTGTCATTCAATGCCCACAAGTACCAAAAACAGCTTTGGAGTTACTAGCCCCATGTGTTTATTCCTTATAGGCCCTATTTTTTCACTCATAATGTTTCATTCTTCCAACCATTACCTTACAATACTCAGACTTCAAAGAACATATCAAAACACTCTGTTGATTTTAACATTTTAAAAACTGTCAATTCTAAATGACAGCTTATTCTCTCTGTGAAATTCTAACCCCTCCTTCTCCACCCCCATGCAAACTCTTCATACCTTTCTTTCCTGCTTAATTTTCTTTTGTGCTTCTAAGACATGTTATTTTTTTTTGAAGAAAATAAGAGATTCACAAAAGCTATTTATTTTGTTTCATTTGTTAGACAGAGCAACAAAACATTGCCTACCTTACACAAGTCCAAGTCTGGTCACTTGGTTGTAAGAAAGCACTGTGTAAAGAATGGGTGAAAGTGATTAATTTTTCATGGAGATTGTCTTCTGAATGTTTTATCCTTTCACCCAGAAGCAGTTCAGAAGCTAAGGCTCTGTTCCCTTTGGCTTTCTGGTGGCCAAATACTCATTTCAATTCAAAATGCTTTTATTGAACACTTTCAATGTATAAGACACTGTACTAGGTCCTCAGGATACAAATTTTTAATAAAACATTATTTCTCTGCCTCCAAGGAGCTTACAATGTAATAGAAAGGTAAGGTTCCAGTTTCAACTAGGTTTGGCATTTTGACCTTTCCTTTCCTTTCAATTCTGTAATTCCCTCTTCCAAAAAAAAAAGAAAGATTGATATTGACCTAGACTTTGTTTTACCTGTGGACAGAGTCACCTTCATATTATTAGATACACATGAGACTCTAGAGCTCCCTGGGGTTTTCAGTTTCACCATTGAAGTCAAGATAATTCACATCAGAGATGGCACCTCTGTTTCCATCCCACCTAGATTAAGAAACTTTGAGGGGGGGGGGAATAGATTCTGTTGAGCTGAAGAGGAGAGAGTTATGCTAGGAAGAATGAATGCAGGAACTTTGTAATATAGTAGGAGTCTCAGAAAAAAAGTTGAGTGGGAGTGATATATGTGCAGGAACCAGCTCAAACCAGCTTTCTAGCTGATTATTAAAATTTTTATGTGAGATTTATACATAAGAAGTCACGATATATCAGGGCTTGATTTATTGTTTTGTTGATTGGCTAAATAAAGTTTGCTTAATTGCTTTATTTGCTTAATAAAGTGATTGAGATTGTTAGTAATGCAGCTTAAATTTAAAAGTTGCAAATATCTATGTCTATTTATCTGTCTATCTATATCTATACTTTTGGGGGGAGAGGGAGAGGAAGAATCTGTTGTTAATCATTTACCAGCTCATCCTTGCTTATGAGGCAAACTAATATGTAAATAATGTCAAGAGTGTATTTTAACATGAGCTTTGGCTTCCCCAATTAGAGCATTATATTCTGGCAGCAGATGAAGAGGAGATGGGTGATTTGGGAATCAGCAATCATGATTTGGTAGATTATATAGGGATTGTCATGCTTGATCCTGCCTAGGTAAGGCAGGATCTGAAGCAACTCTTATCTCTACAGTCCTAACCACAAGTTTTCCATCATATATTAGTCTCAATATAGGAGTTTTAAGGAAGATGTTATAGCTAAAAACCAGAGTGAATAATATAAGCCATGAAATCGAGGGAGAATCCTAACCTTAACTTGAAGTGCTTTATGTAGGGAGTAAGAACTCTTAACAGCATGATGAGATTTTACTGCCTTAGCCACTCCTTAGGTACAAAGGTGTAAATGAATACAAGGGGGCAAGGTGCTAGAGAAGTGCATCATAGGAAAAGCTTACATAACATCTTTGAACCTGGGTTTTCTCCATTTTGTTCAACAAACATATGCCCTATGCCATATAATTTAGGAAAGGATCTCCCTGAAAAGGAAATATACCCTTGAACTGAGCCTCAATGGGAGCTAGGGATGCCAAGAGGGCAGAGGTAGGGAGGGAAAGTATTTCTGGGAGATATATGAAGGAATCAAGACAGGAGGTGGAATATTATAGGGAAAAACATATCAATATATGAAAATAAGAATAGTAATAGTCATTTCCCAGTAGCTGCATTGCTTTCTTTCAACTCCCTCCATCATCATTCCCCCCCACTACAACTTCCACCTCCATCCTATTTCCCCCTTCCCAATAACCTCTTCACCAGGAAACTCTTCATTATAGAGATTACTTTAACTTTAGTACTCAATGCCTCTTCAGCACCCTTACTTGGTCCTTCCCCCCATTGGAAGGTTAGAGAGTGAAGCAAAAAAAAACTCCTCCCAAAGCCTCACTACCAAGGGGACCTGGAAACTAAGGCAACTTTTAATTTCTTACCAATTGCACTGCTAAGTTTTGACTCCACCATCATTATTCCTTGGAATGAAGTACTTATTTCCTTTTTTTCAATTTCCTTTTATGTATCATATTCCCTCATTAGATTGTAAGTTCCTTATAGGCTAGCACTGTCTTTGTTTTTCTCATTTTTCTCATTAGTATTTAGCATAATGACTGGCATATAGAAGTTAACACAATAAATATTTACTGTATTATAGTTAAATGAAACTATAAAAATTACATAAATTTCAATTATTCTCTTCTTTATCTCAATATTAGAAGTCAAGAGAACTGAATGCTCATATTCATTTTTTCATGTTTGCTATTGTTGAACTATGTTGCTCTAATTATGCCATGTGAAGTTGGGAAGTCTTAGCTTTGAGCCAAACATTCTTATGTCCTAAGATTACTCCTGAAACTATACATTACCTCTATCTATTCCCTCCATTTTGGAATTATTTATTATTTTGGAACTGTTTTTGAACTGTTATTAAGTACTATCATACAGACTATTAGTATTATTTTCTCTTTAAATTTTATTATTTATTTATTTATTTTAACTCTTTTTAAACAAAACATATTGAATTCTTAATTCTCTCCCTCCTGCCAGTCTGTCCCCCATTAGGAAAAAGTATAATATGAATTATATATATGTGAAATCACACAAATATATTTCCATGTTAGCCATGTCATAAAGAAGCAAGGAAAAAGTGAAAAAAGTTATACTTCAATTTGCCCTCAAAGTTCTGCTATTCACAGAAAATTCATGGACCCTAGGTTAATAACCCCTCACCTAGATTAATGTGAGTGAATAATATAAGCCATGAAAGAATAGTGAACAGCACTTTTCCTCATGAGTCCTTTGAAATTGTTTTGGATCATTGTATCGATCAGAGTATCTAAATCTTTCACAGTTGATCATCATTACAATATTGATATTATTATGTACAATAATTTCCTGGTTCTATTCTCTTCACACAGCATCAATTAATATAGATCTTACCTGTTTTTTTCCCCTTGAAGCCATCACCTTTGTCATTTCTTATAGCACAAAATTATTTCATCACAATCACATTCTGCAACTTGCTCGGTCATTCCCTAATTGTTTGGCATCCTTTCAATTTCCAATTTTTTGCTGCCACAAAAATAGCTGCCATAAATATTTTTTACACATATAGTTTCTTTTCTTTGATATTTTGGGAATACAGATCCAGTAGCAATATTGCTGGGATAATGGTATGCACAGTTTTATACCTTCTTGGACATGGTTCTAAATTGCTCTTCAGAATAGGAGGACCAGTTCACAACTCTACCAACCTAAGCTCCCCATTTTTCTTCATCCTCTCTAGCATTTGTCGCTTTCCTTTTCTGATCTGTTAACCAACCTGAAGGGTGTGAGGTCATGTCTCAGAATTATTTTAATTTACATTTTTCTAATCAATAATAATTTGGAGCATTTTTTCAAATAACTATAGATAGTTTTCATTTCTTCTTTTGAAAACTACTTGTTCATATTTTTGGATTATTTATCCATTGAGAAATGGTTCAATACTTAGAAATTTTAAGGACCAGACTGGTTTTATGAATTTATGGAAAAATTAAGCACACAAGCAGTAATGAAACCTCTAAGCATTGTTATCATTTATAAGCCAATAATTTAACTTTTCAGTTATCTAGAATCTGTTTTTCTTTTCCCTACCTCTGTCTAAAAAGCATGTGTATTTTCTTGTTTACAGGTGCCTTCTATGAACCCTTCTCAATAATATTTTTAAATGCTTAAAACAAAATATATAGAGTTACAAAAGAAACCAATTATAGCTATCAAAATGTTTAAAAAAAAAAGTTCACGGACCCTAGGTTAATAATCCTCACCTAAATTAAGGAAACAGGAAAAATAGAAGGAAATGGAACTCTGGTCATTGAATTTTCTCTCCACTGACTTGAATGGATGAAGGATAAGATTAAACAGATGGGCTTAAATAAGACTTTGAGATCATTTAAGAATTTCTGCTTATTTTCCATACCACAATTGCCATTGATACTAGCTGCTGTATTTAAAAAAAATCAGAATATGGAAACAGCTGGAATTCTGCAACAAGAACTTTCTATTAATCTAAGCTTCTGTCCATTTTCAGTCCAATGATAATTAATGTTCATAATGGTGGCCTTGTCCTCCTGTTGAATCCTGTGCGGTTGTGAATCCTGGAACACCAGTCTCTGAAGAATCAAAATTGCACATGACTCAAAGAGCAATGGAGAGACGCAAGGTGGGTGTAAGTGTAAGGCTGCAGTGTATTTCCAATGATAACCTATATGCAAATATCAAAATGAAATATATTTCCAGGAAATATATGTTGTCTGCATATATCCAGGAAATATACAGTAATAGGAATGGACCAATCTTTTTTTTGAAAGATTTTATTTATTTTGAGTTTTAGAATTTTTCCCCTAATCTTGCTTCCCTCCCCCCACCCCCCACAGAAGGCAGTCTGTTAGTCTTTACATTGTTACCATTGTATACATTGATCTAAATTGAATGTGATGAGAGAGAAATCATATCCTTAAGGAAAAAATAAAGTACAAGAGATATAAAAATTACATAATAAAATAAGGTGTTTTTAAAATTAAAGGTAATAATAATCTTTGGTTTTTGTTCAAACTCCACAATTCTTTCTCTGGATATAGATGGTATTCTCCATCACAGATATCCCAAAATTGCACCTGATTGTTGCACTGATGGAATGAGCAAGTCGATCAAGTTTGATCATCACCCCCATGTTGCTGTTAGGATGTACAATGTTTTTCTGGTTCTGCTCATCTTGCTCAGCATCAGTTCATGCAAGTAGGAACGGACCAATCTTGTAGTAAGGGTCAAGAAAGGTAGTCAGAGTGCTATGCAGGTAGGTAATTCATAGAATATTAAAAGATTTTAAGTAAGACTTACGTTGGGCAGGTACTCTTTGAAGGATTTGTGGGATCACACAAATGCAGAATAAGAGAATGAATGAGTTTCAAACTTCACTGATGGAGGGAGATCCTAGATCACTTGACATTCTGAAGTATGATAAGTTTGAGTCATTGCTTTCTGAAAAAAAACCTCAATAAAAATTAAATCATTTATATAATTATATAATATATAATAAAAATTTATATAATTTTCATAGTTAAATCCTTTAATTCTTTAAAAATTGATACACATATACTGACAGACTATATCTACATATCTCTATCTATCTATCTATATTTTATATATATATTTTGATACTTAGTATTCTTATCTTACCCAGGCTGGAGGTTCAGAGGCCCTTCACAGACTGGAATCTTTAACCTGCTCATTTTTTACTATCTTTGCTGGTTAGCCCCTCCAATAAACGGCTGGGTGGCCTTCCTTTCTAGGGGACTCTTTATTTTGGTGTCAGACTTAGTTTGGACATTCAACTAGCTTTAACCTATCTGGAAGCTCAGAATTTTCAAACTCAAGTGATCCAGTAGCATCAGCTTCCCTGACAGTAGGAACTACAAGTGTGTATGCACTGTATCTGGTCATTTTATAGTACTTTCAAAAGAGCCATGATCTGACTGGTGTGAATATTCCTTCTGCTGAATTCGGGGTCAGTAAAATATGATTTGTCTCCTGCCACATACATGCACTATATTGCCATAGGCAATCATGGTATCATGATCTAACCTCATTGAACCTCAATTCCCTTGTTTATGAAACTAGAATAATATTAGTATTTATCTTACAGTATTTGTTGTGAGGATCAAAAAAATTTCTGTAGAGTATGGATTTACAAACTTAACACATTGTATAAATGTGAATGTTGTATAAAAGTAGCTCTACCACTAATCTTCTTCAGTAGACATAATGACCATGTCCTAAATCAAAACAAAACAAAAATCCTTTATGTCTCATTAACCAACTTCTAGTCATGACACTTTCCTACCTTTGCTGAGTGGAGTCATCATTTATTTCCTTGACAACATTTTTTAGTGTGAAAGGCCTTGTGTTACTTTGGCACAGCCTTTAAGAAAGAATGAATTAATGAATAGACCATTTATTTAACATTTATTATGTGGAAAAAAATATTACCCTTTACCTTCTTAAGGAGCTCACATTCTAGTGGTGAAGACAACACATATGAAAGGCATTGGCTGCAAGTCAGATGGAAAGTTCCAATAGCCCCTCAGGAACAATGGCAAAGCAGATAGTAATGCCTCTTCTTTAATGTAATTTCCATTGATAAAATAAAAAATTTCAGAACCATTTGACAGTGCCAAGGACTATGGGGACAAAAATTTTGTTTTCTCAATCTTCAGGTTGTATCTCCACATCCTGTTTCTCAGGATGATGACTGTAGGCATTGCTCTTCCCCAAGGTCTTGGCTTCAGGGACCTAGGATGTCTCCATCATGACCTGAAAGGATCGAGTTGTCAAGATGGTGGTAGTGAGGGGCGGGACAGCTAGGTGGTACAGTGGATAGAGCACCAGTCTTGGAATCAGGAGGACCTGAGTTCAGATTTGGCCTCAGATACTTAACAATTATTTATCAATGTGACCTTCATCAAGTCAACAGCCCCATTGCCTTGCAAACAACAACAACAACAACAGCAGCAGCAACAACAACAGATGATGTTTTTCTCTCGATTGGGATTTTTGGAGGATTGTTTCCCTTTTTTTCCCACAAGGTTTTTAGCAAGGGTCACACATGTATTCATTTATATGACATATTGCCATTAAAAAGCACCTATGTTGATTACCATCTCATCTGATCCTCACCAGAAAGTCTTCATAGTGCAAAGAATGCTGATCGTGGAATGAAAAGACTTGACTTTACATCCTGCCCCAGAGTCAGGAAGACTTGGGTTATACTTCTAACTCTGAACCAGATTGACTGTGGAAGCTTGGGCACATCCCTTATCCTTTCAAGGTGATAAATCACAAAGAAGTTGCCATTTTTTCTAGTTAGATGAAGTATCTCACTTGAAGCTCACTATACTGATGAAATCACATCAGTCAAAATATCAAGTGTTGAAATCATGCCCATTAAAAAAAAGATATCTATGAACTAGATTATTTAATTTTTACTGTGTCAGATAAGAGGATTTATCACATACACCTTCTGCCTTTCTGAACTAATTGTGGCATTGAGTGAGAAGTGGGATGAAGCTGTAGAAATATTTTGGGAAAGTTTAAGGTGTTTTAATGCTCTTATGTCTAGTCCTACTGCCAAGAAACAGGGTCATGTACACTATGGTACGATGAAATTTCAAGAAATGTTAGCCGTTACTCTTACTGCATGAGCAAGTTGGCACAGTTGCTAAATGTGACTGTGGGGGAAGATAATTTTCTCTACTTCTTATTCCCAGGAAGATCAGGTGAGGACAGAGCTTAGGGTTTATTGTAGTTATGCTTCCCACAGGACTCCAAAGTCCATCAAATTTGCATAAATTTTCAGGTTCTATTTTACAGTACACTTAAATTTTAGGTTTCCAGAAACCCCTCAGGAAATGAGGCATTCATTCTCAGTTGTCTGATTTTTTTGTATAACTAGGATTTACCATAAGTGAAAACAAAAATTTTACCATTTCAGATGGAAGTCCTTTTTTTTTTTAAATCAAACATTTGATTTATTTATTTTTCCAACTACATGCAATGGTAGTTTTCAACAATCTTTTTTTGCATGGTTTTGATTTTTATATTTTTCTCCCTCCCTCACTCCCTCCTTCCTCCCCTTGACAGAAAGCAATCTGATATAGGCTCTATATGTATAACTGTGCTAAACGTAGTTCCACATTAATTGATCATATTGTGAAAGAAGAATCACAGATGGAAGTTCTTTTTAAAGTATATGATATACTTTTTTTTTAATTAAACAAGATGTGCTTGGCATAACATATACATGTCTCTGGGATTCAGAGATAGGTCTTAAATGTCATAGTTGTGATAGATAGCTCTGTTAGCTTATGTCCCACAGCTGCTTTTAAAAATCTTTTCTCCTATTTTTCTCAATACCAACCCTTCTTTTAATTCCCATGGTTTAAAATGACCTGCTTAATTGAGAAGATTGGAAGCAAATAATGTGACCTCCTTTGCCTCTAGCTTCCATTTCTAAAACTTACTCATCATCACCCTCTTTTCCTTTCTTCTCTCCAGTCACAGAATAAGAAATCTCTATTATTCATGAAGGCTAATTTTTCTACCTGCACCCATGATCCCAGTGCCATTCTTCTTCTCCAGGACCTTTTTCTACCAGTTCTTTCCTTTCTCTACATGTGTTACCAACCTCTTTTTCTTTTTTTGCAGAGTAACCATTCACTTCTTTTCTTATATTTAAGACATTGGTGTTATTTTTAATTGTCTCTTCTCATTTCCAATCAATTAGCTAAATCCTGCCCATTTCACCTCTCAGTGAATATTTGTTCCATGAGATAAGTTTTTAAAATTAAAATACCAAAGTAATAAAGTAAATTAAGAAAAAAATACAATTCAGGTGAAAAAAATGCAGTAAAGTCACAAGGAAGATTTGGTATATGTATGTTGCTGTCAGTCAGAGAGATGGTTTAAAATATATTACAAAGGAGGTAAATTCCCAAATGAAAGACAAATATTGCAGAGAGGTTTCTTGTACTCTCTACCTAAAATCTTAGATTTTGCCATTCTTTAAAAAAACAAACAAACCCAAGCAATCCTATTAAAGAGAAAGAGATGACTTGCCAATTAGCCAATGAAAACCTATTCTAAGTGTAACAACAGGGAGGGAGGGAGGGGATATGTATCTACATAAAGACAAGCAAGAAAATTTTCAATTTTCTTCTTTAAGTATCATGAATATTTTTGCTGGATTACAAGTAATCATGAATAAATATGAAACTAGAAGGGACATTATGTGAAATTTGTTTGTTTCTAACGGTCTGGAAATTGATAATTAGTCAGATATACATCAGTGGGCCTGCATTGAAATAAATCTAGGTAATCTTTTGGTTACTTAATAGGCAACTATTTACTTTTATAAATGTAGTTCATGACTGTAGAGTTGATTTTTTAAAAAAATTTATTTAAGGCAGTGGGATTAAATGACTTGCCCAAGGTCACACAGCTGGGCACTTATTAAATGTCTGAGGCTGGATTTGAATTCAGATCCTCCTGACTCCAGGGTCAGTTCCCTATCTATGGCACCATCTAGCTGCCCCAGTTTGTTTTTTTTAAAGAAACAAAACAAGAAGAAAAAAAAGAAATCATCTAATTCAACCCTCTTTTTTATAGGTGAGGAAATTAAGACCTGAAGTAGTTAAATGACATGCTCCTGTTAATAAATGGCAGAACAAGGAGTTGAATTCAGTAATTCTGACTACAAATCCTCCTTTTTTGCTGAACCTTTGAGAAAAGTGATATCACAAACATTTCAGGATACTTAGTATTTGTGCTTTTATATTCATTGAATTGAATTGAATTATATTCATTCAATTGAATTAAAATATTTAGTTTTAAAAAATTTATACCATGTCATATGTATACAAGGCCCATGAGTTAAGCCCTGAAGGAAAGAAGAGATTTCAACAGAGAGAAGGATCTACCAATTCTATACATGAAGGACAGTATGAGCAAAGGTACAGAGAAGGAACAGAATAGGATAACCAAGAAATCAGAGAAAGAGGAAAATGCCCTTTATGTGCAAAAAATATTTATAGCAGCTCTTTTTCTGGTGGCAAAAAAACTAAAAATGAATGGGATGTCCATTAATTGAACAGTGATATTAAGTTGTCTTTGAATATGGTTTATAATACTAGTATGCTATAAGAGATGAGGAAATAGATGATTTCAAAAACATGAAAAAACTTATACGAAGTGATGCAGAATAAAGCAAGCAGGGCCAGAAGATCTTCTTATATTATAATATTAATATTATCAAAAAGATCAATTTTGAGGACTTTCATAAACTAATGATGAGTGAAGTGAGCAGAACCAGGAGAATAACACTCTAAAAACAAACAAATTTGAAAACTTCAAGAACTAAAATCAATACAGTGACTATTGTATTCTTTGGTAATGGGTTTAGGGGACAGATTGAGACATTTATATTTTTCTATATAGCCACAGAAGGCATTTCTTTTATTCGATTATGCATATTTAATTGTAAAGCACTGGCACATAGTAAATACTATGAAAATGCTAGTTATCATTATTGTTATTTGTTGTAAGAAAACTTCTTAAAAGGTGTGGGGAATAGGAGAAAAATACATTTCTGTTAATTTTTTTGAATTCTGATATTTTATTTTTATTGTTTCCCACTACATGTCATAAAAGCCTTTCAACATTCATCCACCCGCATGTTCATAAGTTATATACTTGTCCACCACCCCATCTTCCCTTTTCTCCATTTCTTCCCTCCCCCACCAATGGCAAACAGCCCAGTAAAAATTGTACATGTACACTCATGTTCAACATGTCCACATATTAGTCATTTTGTGAATGATGAATTAGAACCAAGGAAAAAGAAAGAAAACCACGGAATAGAAAGGAAAAACATATGAGAAGTTTCTAAAAAAAAGTGAATATACTATTTATTCAGATTCTGTGTTGTTGTTTTCCTCAGGATGTGAATGACATTGTCCATATTAGGTCTCCCAGGGTTGTCCTATATCTCTGAACTGCAGAGAGGAGCTGCATCCTTCATAGATGAGCAATTCACAATATTGTTGATAATGTGTACTATGTTCTCTTGGTTCTGCTCCCTTTACTCAGCATCAGTTTCTGTAAATCTTTCCATTCTTCTCTCATGTCCAACCATTCATTATTTCTTATAGAACAAAAGTACTCCGTAAAATTCATATCCCATAACTTTTTCAGTCATTTCCCAATTTATCATTCCTTCAATTTTCAATTCTTTGCAACTTCAAAAATAGCTGCTATAAATATTTTTTTATGTGGGATTGTTCCCATTTTTTAGCATTTCTTTTGGCTGTAGGCCTAGTATTGGTACTGCTTGGTTAAAGGGTATGACCAATTTTACTGTTCTTTGGGCATAATTCGATATCTGTTGTGAAGTGTTGCAAGCTCTTTCAAATGTGGTCACTTTTATTCTATTTAAGTATTTTACTTTATTTAAAAAATTAATAAAGTAATTATTTATTGTTTGCTATGTTCACAATACTATGATAAGTGTTGGGTATACAAATAGAAAATACAGACCTTTCTCTCAAGAAGCTCCCATTTTAATGGGGAGACACTTTATGGAGGGTTTCACCTCAAGTAAAATGGAAAAAGCCTAGGGTTCTTAGGGTACAGTGGCACAGTAGATGTTAATGTCTTTTCTTTACTGTCATAATTAAATCACTATTTTGGGGGTTCTTGAGTTCATGGTCCTGGGCTTTCCCCATGAGGGTCTGAATCGTGGTAGTGGTGATTTGATTTTCTGTCTCCTGTATTCTTCTGTCTCTCCCTTAGCGTGCTTATTGCTTCGTCTAGGTCAGTTTGTCCTGCCTATATGGGACAGTTGGTTGGTGGTTGATGGGGTTGGCCCTTTCTTTCTTCATAGCACTTGCTTCCTTGGAATGTGGAAGTGATGTCTGGGTTGGAAGCTTGATGGTCCTGGAAAGTATTGTCACTCTCGAGACTCTCCTGTGTTTTTCTGCCCATTTATTTGGTCAACAGTTTTTGCTGGTTCAGTCATTTTTTTTTCGATTATGTCTGACTCTTCATGACACCATTTGAAGTTTCTTTTTTCTTCTTTCAAAATAATTTTATTCATTTGATAATCTACGTAATATTCAAATGCATTAAATTGGCAGGAATAATTTCAATTTCTAAATTTTCTCCCTCCATCCTTCCCCCAAGACGCATATAATCTGATAATGACTTACATAAATACAATTATGTTAAATATATTTCCATATTAATCATATTTTAAAAGAAGAATCAGAACAAAAGGGAAAACCATGAAAAAATAACCAAAAATAAATTTTAAAAAGTAAAAAAATTATACTTTGATCTGTATTCAGATTTACAGTTTTTTTTCTGGATGTGGATGATATTTTCCATCACAAACTTTTGGAATTGTCTTTGATCACTGCATTGCTGAGAAGAGCTTAGTCTATCATAGTTTATCAACAAACAATGTTGCTGTTAATGCACACAATTTTCCCCTGGTTTTTTGCTCACTTGATTTATCATGTAAATCTTTTCAGGTTTTTCTGAAATCGGTCTGTTCATGATTTCTTTGTTTTAGGCTTTTGTTTAATTTATAACTTATGTTTAACAAGAAATATCTATCAATGTTCATGTCTGTAGACTCTAATCCCATTCCTCTTTTTTTGCTTTTATTAAATATTTATTCTCATTTTGTATGAATAATTTTTTTATACATTAATAAAATATTCTTGTTTAAGAGTAAACAAAATACCCCCTCCCCGCCATAAATATAGACTCACTTGAGCGATAAAATAAAGGGGAGAGAAAAAATTAAAATTAAAAAAATAATAATAATAATTGTAGGTATGGCCAGGTGGCGCAATGTATGAAGCACCAGCCCTGGAGCCATGAGCACCCAAGCCTATATCCGGCCCTGTATACCCAACAATCACCCAGCCATGTGACATGCAAGCCACCCGAACCCCACTGCCCTGCAAAAACCAAAAAAAAAAAAAAAAGACAAAAAAGACCCAAAATAAAATAGTAATAATAGTGGGGTGTCTGGGTGGCGGACAGAGCATTGGCCCTTGAGCCAGGAGCACCCGGGTCCAAATCTGGCCTCAGACACCCAATGATCACCCTGCTATGCGGCCCCAGGCAGGCCACCCAGCCCCATTTGCCCTGCACCCCCCCCCCCCAATAATAAAAAATGTGCTTGAGTCTTTGTTCCAACACCACCAGCTCTGTCACAGGTTGATTCTTTATGATAAGTCCATGGCAAAAGTTACTTCCATATTTTTCCACCGTTGCCATTGCTGATCGCAACTCCCTCCTTTAGTATTTCTCCACTACCATGTACTATATTTTCTCTCTCCTTTTACTCTGACTCTGTTGTAGGGTAGCTGAGTGGCGCAGCAGACAGATCCCCAGCTCTGGGGCCAAGAGGCCCTGAGCCCCCCCCCCCCCCCACATTAGACCCAGTATCCACCTGGCCCTATGGTCCTGGACAGGCCTTCCAATCCCAGCCCCTTGCAAGAAGTAAAAAAGAAAACGTGTTATATCTGACCACTCTCCCCCCATGGTCCATCCTCTCCTCCTTCATTCACATCCCCACCCCTCCCCCCCTGTCCCCCCCGCTCCTTCTTACTCCAGATGCCTATACCCCACTGAGTATATATGCTGTTTCCTCTCCTAGCCACCTCTGATGAAAGCGAAGATTCCCTCATTCCCCTTGCCTTCCCCCCTTCCATATCATTGCAATAGCTCATTGTAATAAAAAAAATCTTATTATATGAAATATCTTGACCTATTCCCCTCTCCTTTTTCTTTCTCCCATTACATTTCCCTTTTTTCTGTTGACTCCATTTTGCACCATATTTTATCTTCAAATTCAGCTTTCTCCTGTGCTTCAACTATAAAAGCTCTCTCTACCTGCTCTATTAACTGAGAAGGTTCATATGAGTATTATCAGTGTTATTTTTCTATGCAGGAATACATGCAGTTCATCCTCATTAAGTCCCTCATATTTTCCCCCTCTCCTCCAATCTCCATGCTTCACCTGAGTCCTGTATCTGAAGATCAAACCTTCTGTTCAGCTCTGGCCATTCCAACAGGAACATTTGAAATTCCCCTGGTCCATTGAAAGTCCATCTTTTTCCCCTGGAAGAGTACATTCAGCCTTTGTTGGGTAGTTGATTCTTTTTTTTTTTGCAAGGCAAATGGGGTTAAGTGGCTTGCCCAAGGCCACACAGCTAGGTAATTATTAAGTGTCTGAGGCCAGATTTGAACTCAGGTACTCCTGACTCCAGGGTCGGTGTTCTATCCACTGCACCACCTAGCTGACCCCTGGGTAGTTGATTCTTGGCTGCATTCTAAGCTCTTTTGCCTTCCGGTATATTATATTCCAAGCCCTATGAGCTTCCAATGTAGTTGCTGCTAAGTCCTGTATTATCCTGACTGCAGCTCCATGATATTTGAACTGTGTCCTTCTGGCTGCTTGTAATATTTTCACTTTGACTTGGCAGTTCTGGAATTTGGCTATAATATTCCTAGGGGTTGGTTTTTTGGGATCTCTTTCTCTGGGGGATTGGTGGATTCTCTCCATTTCTATTTTGCCCTCTGCTTCTAGGATATCAGGGAAATTTTCCTGTAGTAATTCTTTGAAAATGATGTCAAGGCTCTTTTCCTGATCATGACTTTCAGGTATTCCAATAATTTTTAAATTATCTTTCCTAAGTCTGTTTTCCATATCAGTTGCTTTTTCAATGAGATGTTTCACATTTTCTTCTAATTTTTCATTTTTTTGATTTTGAAGTATTGAATCCTGGTTTCTCGTAAATTCATCAATCTTCCTGAGTTCTATTCTTTGTCTGAAGGATTTGTTCTCCTCAGAGAGTTTTCTTATGTCTTTTTCCATCTGGCCAGTTTTGCTTTTTAAAGCATTCTTCTCCTCAATAACTTTTTGAACTTTTATATCCATTTGACCTAAGCTGATTTTTAGCATGCTATTTTCTTCAGCATTTTTTTGGATTTCCTTGACTTGGCTTCTGACTTCATTTTCATGTTTTTCCTGCATCTCTCTCATTTCTTTCCCAGTTTTTCTTCTAACTCCCTCATTTGATTTTCAAAGTCTTTTTTGAGCTCTGTCATAGCCTGATCCCAATTTCTGTTTTTCTTGGAGTCTTTAGATGCAGGAGCTTGTGCTTCCTCATCTTCAGACTGAGTATTCTGATCCTTCTTGGGCTCATATGCAAAATATTTCTCAATGGTGTTCCTCTTGTTTCCCTGCTTGCTCATTTTCCCAGCCTGGGCCTGGTTTTGGGGTGCTTCCTGAGCTTTTGGGACACTCCCACAAGGGTCTCAGTGTATGAGGCTCTGTCCTCCTTCCTAGTCTGTGAATGACCATATGTGCTCCCCTCTGCCATGGGGCTGAGGTGGGGTGGGCCCTGCTGTTCTATGGGGGGGGCCTAGACTGCGATCAGGATCTGAATGTGGTTAGAACCCCAGAGTCCTGTTCCAGGGACTGCTTCTGGTTCCTGGAACTCGGCTGTTGCTGGCCACTACTCTCTGTGTGCCCTGAGGGCTGGGTTTCATGTACTACCCCTGCTGTTCCCCCAATTTGTGCCCGGTGCTCCCCGGGTTGTAGCTCAGGAAACTCCCCTGCTGCTGTGAGCTGCAGCTCCCATTACCGTGGGGCTGCCTCTGGGAGGCTGAAGTTCTTTCACTCTGGCAGGCCACCCCTCTGGTTGGCTGCCCCTCCAACCCAGGGGAGCAGAGCCTTTCTGCTCTTTTCCAGGTTACCTTGAGTAGGAGAACTGCCTCACTGGGTCCCTCTGTGGGTTCTCTCTCTCGAAAATTTAGTTAGAGTCCTTAGCTTATAAGTTTTATGAGAGAGTGCCTAAGACATGATCCATTCTTGTCGCCATCTTGGCTCTGCCCCCCTATTCCCCTGTTCATGATTTCTTACAGAACAATAATATTCTATCACATTCATATACCACTGCTTGTTCAACCATTCCCATTTGGGGTTTTCTTTACAAAGAAATGGTAGTGGTTTGTCATTTCCTTCGCCTCATTTTACAGATGAGGAAATTGAGATAGAGGGTTAAGTGATTTGCCCAGGGTTACTCATTTAAAAAGTCTAAGACTAGATTTGAACTCAGAGGAATATTCTTGACCTTATGTTTGACACCCTTTCCAGTACACTACCTAGCTTCCCATCTCTTCACAATGATTGCTCCTTTTGGGATGGCCATTTGGACTTGGTTAGAAGCAGGTCTGGTGCTTTCAGGGGAGTGGAGGGTACAAAAAACTTCAGTTTTTTGAATGTCATAATCAGAGGTCTTAGGAAGATTACCTGAGCAGCATGAAAAGCATGAATTACATAGGGTCAAGTGGCACAGTGTATAGAGAACTAGAGTCAGGAAGACCTCTGATCAAGGTCTTCTGGGAGATCCATATAACTCTGGGCAAGTCCTTGTATCTAAGAATAGCTAATGATTTGCATTGTTAGAGGGAGAATAATAATCATTGCTAGCATTCATATGTCACTTTAAGGTTTGTAAAGTCTCTTGAATATTATCTCATTTTATTTTCACAGTATATCTGAGTGGTAGGTGATTTTATCATGCTAATTTTACAGAGAAGGAAACTGAGGCAGAAAGCAATGCAATTTTCTCAAGGTCACACAGTAAGTATCTAAGACTAGATTTGAACTCAAGTCTTTTCCACTCTAGGTCCAACACCATATCTACTGTGCCACCTACCTACCTAGTTAATGAATTTCTTTATAATAAATTCAGAGGTCTAGTTCTACTTCCCACCCCTCTTCCCCCCCCTCCAAATTGAAGAGGAAATAGAGTGGAGGTTGGAAAACTGGATATGATGCCATTGCAGTATTTCAGATAAGAAGAGATGAGGAACTAAAATAGCATGTTGAAGAGAGTTGAGAAGAAAGAGTGAATGCCATGATGATCCTGCTTTGGCAGTAACAGAGCAAAATGCCTGAATGGACATGTGGATTGAAGAGAGGGAGGAATCAAAGGTGAGTCAGAAAATATAGTTGATGAAAAAAATTTAAAAAAAGACAAAAAAAATAGAGGTGATGAAATACTGCAATGACATCATACCCAGTTTTCCAACTTCCACTCTAGGTGATGGTGGTGCAATTCAAAGAAATAGATAAGTTGGGGGGAGAAATATAATGAGCTCAATTTTATATTTATAAGGTTGAGATGCCAGTGGGTTATATATTGACATTTAGTAGATAGCTGGGAGAGATATTCCAATCCTTCAAGTTTGCTCATATATTAAGATGTGATATGGCAGCTCCATAGAAGGTTTGCCAATTTTTCACTTTTAAGTAAGGAAAGTTTTATCTTGGATGTGCATTAGGAATGCTTCTTTGCTTTTGAGGGATATAGTTGGTGATTAGTAGAGAAGCAAGATATTATCTCTTCCCTCCACTCCCAGATTTATACCCCAAAAAGCTAAAGTATTTAAGTCATTTTTTGACAAGTTAAAGAAAAGCAAAAGGAAAAAGGGAAGAGATTCTGACTACCCCATGACTGATTTTGTCTCATGGATAAGAGGTATTTCTTCATAGTAGGACTTCTGAGAAACTCTCTTATGCACCGGTGGTCACAAGTTCATGCAAAGAACAAGTATAAAGTTTGTTTATGATCTAAATTTCTAGTTTAATTCCTAACTCTTCTGGATATTAAAGCTTGGGGATCAGGTTATCATATATTCTTGGAATATTGTTTAGTACTTCATATACTAGGGTATGGCACATCTATAAAATGAACTAGCAGAAAATTTCCAAGGGTTTGAATAGACTCTAACAACATATATGCACACAAAATGATAAGTAACAATACAAGACAGTATTTGTTAAACCTTAAATAAGTGGTAAGGAGAATAAGTACTATAGGTATGAGATTGGATTACTCTACATTAGCAGGGTTTCTAACAGCTGTTACCAGGTGCCTTTAGAATAAGTAATCATTCAAAACCATAGCTCATACATCCCTTACCAGATCAACCAGAATACATATTAATTTAAAGAAAAGTCATTTAATTAAGCAGAAAAACAAAATAATAGCAAAGAAAATATTTCAACTCTGACCTCTCCTGACCTCAGTTTTGCATCTCTGTTGTCTATTAGATCTTGAGCTAGATCATACTTAATAATCATAGATTACCTCAAGCTTCTTTCCTGAACTCTTTTCTCTTCTTTCTCTATATTATTTCACTTGGGGATCTCATCAACTTCCATGAATTCAGTTATCATCTTTATAAAAATGACTCTCAGGTCTGTTTTTCCAGCCCTAACCACTCTTCTGTTGTCTAATTTCATTTCTCCAACTGCCTATTAAACATCTTGAAGTAGTTGTCTGTAGGTATCTTATACTCAATATGTCAAAAGCTGAATTCATTATCTTTCTCCCCCCAAATCTTTCCCTCTTCTTAACTTCCCTATTATGGTTGAGGATACTGTTATTTTCCTTGTCATCCAGGCTTATTTAATCAGATGTCAAATCCTGTTGATTCTACCTTCCAAATATTTTTTGTACAAATAACTTTCTTCTGACACCTCTGACACCCTGTTGCAGACCCTCACAACTCATGCCTGGATTATTGCTAGTTTATTATTGATTTCTGTCAAATTGATCTTCCCAAAGACAGGTCATATCATTCTACTACCAATTCAAAAAACTCCAGTGACTCCCAAATGCTTCCAAGATAAAATATAATTTGAACCCTTCTTGCTTTTTTTTTTGGCATGGGAATGGAGTTAAGTGACTTGCTCAAGGTCACATAGCTAGTTAATTATTGAGTGTCTGAGGTCAAATTTGAACTCAAGTCTTCCTGACTCCAGGACCAGTGCTCTATCCACTGCACCACCTAGCTTCCCCCTTACTTCTTAAAACTGTTATCCTTAATGTTTTCTATGATATTATACAATGACCTCCTTATTGTTCCTCACTTAGGACATCGCATCTCCCAACTTTTCATTTTCACTTTCTGCCTTCTGTTGCCTGGAATACTCTCCCTCCATATATTAATTTCCGAGATTTCCTGACTTCCTTCAAGTCCCAGATAACATCCTACCTTTTGCAAAAACATTTCCTGATTCCCCTTTTAAATGTAATTTGTTTTTGGCAAGGCAATGGGTTTAAGTGATTTGCCCAAGGTTACACAGCTAGGCAATTATTAAATGTCTGAGGCCATATTTGAACTCAGGTACTCCTAACTCCAGGGCCAGTGCTCCATCCACTGTGCCACCCTAGCTGCCCCTAAATTTTATTTTTAATATATTTAATTTTTTAATTGTATGTAAACAAAAATTGTAACATTCATTTTTTAAAAATTTGAATTCCAATATCTTCCTCCTTCTAGAGAAGACAAACAATTTGATGCAGAACATATGCATTTGCAATCCATATTACAAATGTTGCAAAAGACAAAAAATATAAGAATAATAAAATTTTAAAAAATTATCTTTCAATCTGCATTTATACTCCTTCAGTTCTTTCTCTGGAAGTACATAGAATTTTTCATCATGAGTTCTTCAGAGTTGGTTTGAACCATTGAATGGCTGAGACTGAATCATACAGTGGATCATCATACACTATTTCTGTGACTGTGTACCATGTTTTCCTAGTTCTGCTCATTTCATTTTGTTTCAGTTTATGTAAGTCTGTCTAGGTTTTTTTGAAAGCATCCTGTTCAAATATATTTTGCTTCAACTGAAGTGAAAAAAAAAGCAGGCATAGCAATCCTTATCTCAGACAAAGCAGCTGCCAAAATAGATGTTGTTAAAAGAGATAAGGAAGGAAACTATATCATCCTAAAAGGTACCATAGACAATAAAGTAATTTCAATACTAAATATGTATGCACCAAGTGGTATAGCATCCAGATTCTTAGAAAAGTTGAAGGAGGTACAGGAAGACATAGAAAAACTTTGCTGGAGGGAGACCTCAATCTCCCACTCTCAGATTTAGAGAAATCTAAGCATAAAATAAAGAAGAAGGAAGTTAAGGAGGTAAATAGATTGTTAGAAAACCTAGACACAATAGACGTATAGAGGAAATTGCATGGGGGTAGAAAGGGATATAATTTTTTTTTCTGTAGTACATGGTGGCACTTACACAAAAATTGACCATGTATTAGGCATAAAAACCTAAAAATCAGTTGCAGAAAGGCAGAAATAGTGAATACATCTTTCTCGAATCATAATGCAGTAAAAATCACATGCAATACTAGGCCAAGGAGATATAGACCCAAAACTAATTGGAAACTAAATAACCTAATTTTAAAGAATGAGTGAATCAAACAATAAATTATAGAAAAAAACAATGATTTCATCCTAGATAATGACAATAATGAAACAGCATATCAAAACTTATGTGATACAGTCACAACGGCTAGCTGTCGGGATATATTATATCTTTACATGCTTACACGACAGTTATCTTATGCAATTTTGCTATCTGTTATATTTTATTTTTTTCTTAAGTATATATGATTTCTTTCTCATCACATTCAACTTATATACCATGAAAACAATGTAAAGATTAATAGACTGCCTTCTATGGAGGATGGTGGGGGAGAGTGAGATTAGAGGAATAATTGTAAAATTCAAAATAAATAAATAATTTTTTAAAAAGAAAGCATCCTGCTCATTATTTCTTATAGCAAAAATAGTATTTTGTCACAATCCTATACCACAGCTCTTTTAGCCATTCCCGAAGTGATGGACATCCCTCAATTTCTAATTCTTGATCACCACAAAGATAGCTGCTAAAAGTATTGTTGCACATACAGGTTCTTTCCCTTTTTTAAAAAAGCTCTTTGGGACACAGATCTAGTTGTGGTATTGCTGGGTCAATTTTGTTTTCCTTTGGGCAGAGTTCCAAATCACTCTTCAGAATGGTTGGATCAGTTCACCACTCTACCAACAGTTCAATAATGTCCATATTTTCCCACATCTTCAACATTTGTGAGGTAGATATGAGGTTGATGCCTCAGGGTTGTTTTAATTTACATTTCTCTAATCGCTAGTACTTTCTAGCATTTTTTCATGTGACTATAGTGTGAGTTCTTCTGAAAATTGCCTGTTCATATCCTTTGATCGTTTATCAGTTGAAGAATGACTTGCATTCTTATAAATTTGATTAAATTATCTCTATATTTTAAAAAAATGAAATCTTTGTCAAAGAAACTAGCTGTAAAATTTATTCTAGTTTCCTGCTTCCTTTATAATCTTGGCTTCATTGGTTTTGTTTGTACAAAAACCTTTTAATCTGATATAATTAAAATTATCCCATTTATATCTCATAATACTCTTTATTTCTTGTTTATTTCTTGTTTGATCACAGATTCTTCCCTTGTCCATAAATTTGACAAATAAAATATTACATATTCCCCTAATGTGCTTACTATATCATCTTTTATATCTAAATCATGTGTTCATGTTCACAACTATGCCAACACAGCATTAGTGTCCCAGTTTTCCCACATCTCCAACATGATCATTTCCCTTTTTTGTCATTTTAGCAAATCTGATAGGTGTGAGGTGTTAATTACATTTCTCTAATCAATAATGATTTTGAGCATTTTTATATTTTATTATTATTATATAAGCTTTAATTCTTCATCTGAATACTTTCTATTCATACCCTTTGAACATATATCAATTGAAGAAAGACTTGTATTTTTTTTTTAGGTTTTTGCAAGGCAAATGGGCTTAAGTGACTTGCCCAAGGCCACACAGCTAGGTCATTATTAAGTGTCTGAGGTTGGATTTGAATTCAGGTACTCCTGACTCCAGGGCCAGTTCTCTATCCACTGCACCACCCAGCCGCCCCAAGACTTGTATTCTTATAAATTTGACTCAGTTCTCTCTATATTTTAAAAAATCAGTCTTTTATCAGAAACACTAGCTGTGAAAATTGTTCCCCACCTTTCTACTTTCCTTCTAATAGTGATTGCATTCATTTTATTTGTGTAAAACCTTTTTAATTTAATGTAATCAAAATTATCTATTTTGCATTTTATAATGTTCTCTATATCTTGTTTGATCATGAACTCCTCCCCTCTCCATAGATCTACCAGTTAAACTATCCCTTACTTTTCTAATTGATTTATGGTATTAGGTATTACCCTTTATGTCTAAATCCTGTGCCCATTTTGATCTTATTTTGGTGTAGGGGGCTAGATGTTAATCTATGCCTAATTTCTGCCATACTATTACCCAGTTTTCCCAGTAGTTTTTGTCAAACAATGAGTTCTTATCTTAGAAGCTGGAATCTTTGTGTTTATCAAATACTAGATTGTTAAAATCGTTTAATACTGTTTCTTTTGTACCTAATCTATTCCACTGACTCACCACTCTGTTTCTTAACCAATATCAGACAGTTTTGATGACTACACTTTATAATGTAATTTTAGGTCTGGTTTGACTAGACCACCTTCCTTTCCATTTTTTTGTTAATTCCCTTGATATTCTTGACATTTTGTTCTTCCAGATGAAATTACAATTTTTTTCCTAGCTCTGAAAGATAATTTTTTGGTAGTTTGATTGGTACAGTACTGAATAAGTAACTTAATTGATATAGAATTATCATTTTTATTAAATTAGTTCGACCTATCCATGGGCAATTGATTAGATCTTACTTTATTTGCATGAAAAGTGCTTTATGATTGTCTTCATATAGTTTTAGGGTTTGTCTTGGCAGGTAGACTTCCAAGTATTTTATGTTGTCTATAGTTACTTTAAATGGAATTTCTCTTTCTGTCTCTGGATGCTTTGATTTATTGGTAATATAGAGAGATGCTGATGATTTTGTGGGCTTATTTTATATCCTGCTACTTTGCTAAAGTATTGTTTCAATATTAGTTGATTTTCTAGGATTCTTTAATTGTGCCATCGTATCTTCTGCAAAGAGAAAGAGCTTTATTTCCTCATTGCTTGTTCTAATTCCTTCAATTTATTTTTTTCTTCTCTTACTGCTAAAGCTAACATTTCTAATACAATATTGAATAATAGTGGTGATAATGGGAATCCTTGTAGATAATCCTCATTATACATAATGCTTGCTGGTGGTTTAGAAAGATACTACTTACCATTTTAAGGAAAAACTTCATTTATTACTATACTCTCTAGTGTTTTTAATAAGAATGGGTGCTGTATTTTGTCAAAAGCTTTGTTTTTTTATTGATATGGTCAGTTATGCTGATTGTTTTACTAATATTGAATCACCAGTGTGGAAGCTGAAAAGCACAAATGATATTTGGTAGATAACGAATAGCATAGGTGGAGGTGTTTCAGAGAAAGAAAAAAAATAGATGAAAACAAGGATTCTTATATTGTCTATTTAAATCACCACTTCAGGATACATTTATGGGACATTTGTTGTCTATATTTCAGTCTTTTTATATAATTATAAGAATTGGTAGATAAAATAATTTTTTGGTTTTAATCTCCATCCAAGTCTAAAAATCTTCCAATTTCTGCAAAGTTCTCTAGTTCCCCCCTCAACTATATTTAGTAGAACAATGAATTCCATTTTCATTCTAATATGTCTGAGTTGGGAACATAAAAAAATTGTAAAAGAATAAAAGTTAACCTGCTTAAAAGCTGGACAGAAAGGGGGCATAACTCTGTTGAAATAAAGGCTTTTACTGAAATCTGTCTTCTCTCTTTCAGAGAGAAGGTCACAATATAATGAGCACATCAGCAACACATTGTAAAATAGGGCTGTGTAACTTATTAGAACATCTGCAGAGTTTTATTTTTGGATCTGGATAATAATTGAATGGCACAGTCAAATGCCTATAAACTGAAAGGAAGGAAGTTATAGGTAGCAACTTCAGACCAGAGCAGAGCTTCATATCTTAGATATACACATTTTTATTTAACCTACCTACTGAAATTTGAGCTCTTCCCTAATTTCATGTGATTGTGCCTCTTGATGGTTTCAGGAAATGTTTCACCACCATTAAATATATTTAAGCCTTTATATCAGGTTCATATGAATATTCTTACACAAATCTTCCATCAAAATTGTTAAGTATTTGCTATAAATCACTACCTGTGGAGCTTACATTTCTTTATTGAGTTGAGAAGAAATCTTGTCCATCACTAGTAGCACAAAAAAAATTGCTTCTTTCTTGAGATGACTTTGTTGCTATTGTTTTCTGGTTATTTGATAATATACAGTCAATGTCTTATAAAATCACACTGATTCAAAAATAAATAATCCTGGCTTCAAACCTTGTTCTAGCACTTATTAGTGATAATGATCTTGGGCAAATCATTCTCTGGACCTCAGCTTCCTTATTTTTAAATTAAGAGAATTGATATCAGATTGGTAAAGTTGACAAAAATGTAAAATGACTGTGGGAAAACTGGTACATTAATGCATTGTTCATGAAACTGTTGACTGGTCTATAACCTTTTCAGAAGGAAATTTGGACTTATGACCAAAAACTATTCAAGTGTGCATACCCTTAACTTAGCACTACTGTTAGAAATCTATACTCCAAAGGAATTAAAAGAGAGAGGAAAAAAAGTCTCATATGGGCAAAAATATATGTAGCACTTATTTTTTTTGTGGTGGCAAAGTATTAGAAACTAAAGGAATACTTATTGATTGGGGGGAATGACAACAAATTATGATATTGGAATCTGATGGAATACTGTTCTGCTGTAAAAAATGATTTAGGTATGAACTGATACACAAGAAGTGAGAGGAATCATTAGAATAATTTATACAATAATGGCAATATTGTAAAGACAACTTTGAAAGACTTCAGAACTCTGATTACCATATACAACTGTGATTCTAGTGAATTCATGATGAAGCATGCTACCCTACTTCCATAGATGTATTAGATTCAGATTGAGACATATTTTATTTGTGTATGAGTAGTATGGGAATTAATTTGTTTGGACATACATATTTGTAATAGGGATTTTGTTTTTCTTTCTGTCTCAATGGGGGAGGGTGGGTGAGAAGGTAGATTATCATTGTTTGAAAAAATTTTAATATAAAAAAGAAAAAAATGAAGGGTTGGACTAGATCTCTGTTAAGGTCTCTAATTCTTATATTCTGTGGTGGTGACAGTAGAAGAGTAGTATTAGTAATAATAATAATTTTTTGTCTCTTAATTTGAATTTGTTTTATACTTTTTATTTAATCATCAAACCAATATTGTGAGGTTGTTAATATAAGCATAATTATCTCTTTTTTTACTGATGAAGAAATTGAGTGTAAAAGAGGTTGAATTACTTGCCCAAAGTTCTATATCTAGTTAATAGCATCTATTGTGTATGTGGTCATGAGAAAAAAGATATAAAGTATAACAAAAGTGAATGGGTTAATAAAAATATTGTCTTCTAAAGAAAGACCTGTTAAGGTGTTCACTGAAGATAATGCAACTTTACCTTAACATAGTCTGTTGCACATACTTCTTAGCAATTAGTATCCATGTAGCCTGGATAGCTACATCTATAATTTAATATATTTGTTACATTTTTACTTTGCAGATCCAAAGGGAGGCAGCGCTGTTCACTTATTTTGGGAAAGGATATGGGAGAAATACTATCTTAAATAAGTTTTTGTTGATAAAATTTTAGTTTTATCTTTTATGATATAGTTTGCCCCAGTATTTTACCCCCTACATTTCAAAGGACCATCCCATATAATAAAGTTTTTTTTAAACAAAAGAAAGAAAGAAGGGGGGGAAGTTTAACTGTTCAATATTAAAGTCTGAAAATACAGCATCTTGAGCACATTCATTTTGAGTTTGAATGTAAATGTTTATTTATGTGTATGATCAAATGACTCCTTTGCATGGTTGAAATAAATGGGAAGGTGAGGTTGTAGGACCAATTAGGTTGAAGAACTGGTAGGTCAGGGTTTGAATTTGAAGGAAATGGGTTTGAACTAAAGTAGTAAAAAAAAATCAAGCAAACTATGAGCCAAGTACTAAACTCTTGGTTTGGAGGTGAAGTTATCTGGAGATCTGCAGATGGTTAAGACAAAACTTTGGCCAACATGGATTGGATTTTGTTGTGGAGAGATGGTGGCAGAGGAGGACCTGAAAATGACAGGGGAGAATGAGGAACACGACAATTTCTTTTTCTGGTCCCCTGTTTTGAGAAGTATTAGAGGAGGAGCCAGCCTTGGAGAGGGTATACAAATCTAAATGTGAGTGAACACTAAATAAATGTGAGAGGAAGGGATGTAAAGCAAAGAGGAGTTTGTTAATAATGGGGGATGTCAGAGGGCACAGAGAGAAAAAGCGGAAGACATGGGAGACATAATTACTTTATGATGGGGGAAAGGGTATAAGAAGGATGGTGACCAATGTATGCCACTTTCATCTTTAACAGTGATCACTCTGTTAATCCTCTACATCCTTAGAGATTCAAGTTCCAAGCTGGTGTTCTTGAGGTTCATTGAGGATGTATACTCTAGAGACAAATGTGTTGCAAGAAAATTATATAATAACAAGAGGGAATTGGAGAGTGGTTGAGTGATGGATGGTTCATGAAGGAGCAGACTAGCTTGGACAACCAGTCTTGTAAAGCTAGAAGGTTTCAAGAAGTGTGTCATTCCCCCTCCCCTCAGCCATTTCCCCATCCCCCCAAAACTTCAACAACTGGAACAATGCCCCCACTGCCCTATCCTGTGCTAGTTTGGTTCTGCTCACTGGTAACCAACAGTGTTCCTAGTGCTAGGAATAAAAACTGACCTTTGATTTACAGCTCTGACCATACTTGCAGATCCTGTTTCCCTTTACCTCTGACTCTTTGACTATGTTTCCAAGACCTTTGTAAAAAAGCTATTACTTCCTCCTTGAATACCCTTCCTTTGGTATGATGCCACAGGTTGGCCTAAAGGCCAAAGTGAGAATAAGAATATGTATCATTCTGCCTAACCTTCAAGACCCAACTTTAGTCCTTCATCTATGAATATCTTAGCCCAAAATAGCTTGTCCTTGTATGTATGTGTATGTAAAGTTACATATACACCTATCTATTGTTTTGTGACTTTTGTATAATGTTGGTCTCTGCCATTCATTTATTTGACTCTTCCTTCCCTTATTTCTTCTCTTTCTTCCTCCCTCTCTTCCTTCATTCCTTCCCCCTGCCTTCTTCCCTCCATCCATCACTCTCTTTGTTCTTTCCCTCATCAGAAATTCTTTATCTAGATAGTTTTATTCATTCTCATGACTTCATTTACTTCTGCTATGAAGACAACTCCTAAATTTCAATCTCTAGCCTTGACCTCTCTGCTGAACTATAAGCCCATGTTTCTAGCTACTTAAAGAATATATCTGCCTGGATGTACCACCACTTTCTCAAGCTGAATGTCCCAAAACTCAAGTTAATTTTCATTAAACCTGTTCTTTCTGATTTCACTGTTTCTGTTAGTGGCATGGTTATTTATCCTATCTTATATTTTATCTTGGTTATCTTGGCTATCTTGTTTCATTTCCCTTTTTTCAGTCTTATATTCCATTAGTTACCAAATTGTCAATTCCACAAATTTCACAAATCTCTTATATTATATCATTATTATCCCCACTTTATCCTTAACATTATAACCCACTTGAATTGATATCTTTTAAGCCACTTGCTTCTTAAGTGATCTTGGCAGTTTATAATCTTTCTGAGCCACAGTTCCCACTCCTATAAAATGATGACCTCTAAGGTTCTTTATAACTATAAATTTAAGATTCTGTGAAATTAATGAAAAGAATTACAAAACAAGTTTATATGAAGGGAAGAGCTCAGGAGAGGCCCTTGAATATTGGAAGAGATCTTGAATTGAGCTTTTTTTTTTGAAAGAATCTGGGGATTTTAAGAGGTAGAGGTAAGGAATAGCAGCAGCCCATGAACAGCCAGTTGAAATACAGAAAGGAGATGGGATGTTATTGTTGAAGCAATTAAACTGCTTTGGCTAGCTTTTAAGATAGTGCCTAAAGGGTAATACTTTGGGATCAGTCTAGAAAGCTAGGTTAGAGCTAGTTTGTAAAGGACTTTTAAATACTTTATGGAGAAATTTGTTATTTTATCTTTGAGGTAATGGGGACTCACTTAACCTTCTTGAGCAAAGGAATCACATTTTTAAATCTACTTAAGGCTTGCCAATTGGGTAAGATCCTGTGGGGGGGACATCCTAATGAAGAAATGAGAGGTATGTTTTGTTTTGTTTTTTGTTTTTTAGGTTTTTGCAAGGCAAACGGGATTAAGTGGGTTGCCCAAGGCCACACAGCTAGGTAATTATTGTCTGAGACCGGATTTGAACCCAGGTACTCCTGACTCCAAGGCCGAAGCTTTATCCACTACACCACCTAGCCGCCCCTAGAAAGGAGAGGTATGAAAGAGGAAGACCAATTAGGAGACTTTTAGTATTCTTAGTGAGAGGCAAGTAAGGCTTAAGCTAGGGTTATGGCAGTGTAGATGAAGAGAGTTTTAAAAAATTTATTAAACACAAAATAGGTGTTTAATAAATGCTTGTTGGATAAATGAATAAATACTGATGAAATTGATTTGTTTTAAGTTGACATCCAGTCAGGTTTCCACATTTTGCCTTATGATTTAGCAGTTTTGTGGTTGACCCACCACCAGTGACCCACTACACATTTCCCTTTGGGGGAAATGTGCAACAAGCAGTATGGAGATCCATTTTGGATAGACTGGAACCTCAGTCACTTGATTTTACCTCAAATATATATATGCATTTTGCTGTTGTTGATGACTAGTCAGAATAATCCTTCGGGGTTCAAAAATGCCAAAGGGACTATTATCTTTTGTTGGAGTTTTTCAAGTAGGAGGAAAAGATTCATGCTTAGGTCATCATCCAAAGATGCTAAGGATGATGATGATGATGATGATTACACTATATTTGTCATCACTTTTCAGTCAACAAGCTCAAAGAGCTTTATTCACATTGCCTTGGGAGTCCTTAAGCTAACATTTGTGTGGGATGAGTAGGTGGCAAGTGTTATTATTAAGGTTGACTTGGAAGTAAAGAATCTGGGAACAGAACCTTTGTCTATAAACTCCTAGCCTTGTGTTCTTTTCACTATAGCACGCTGCAAGAGAATATAGAGTACAATGTACTAGTTATGTATTGGAACAGCATTAGTAATTTTCAATTAGCTTTTCAGGTGGTATACCCTGGTGGGTAAACAAAATTATGTGAATGTTATGGTATTTGCATTGTATAAGAAATCTTAGACATCAATTAGTATTATAGGAATAGAAAGGAAAACATTTTTAAAAGGTAAAATTAATGAAACAAAAGATATTAACAAATCTAAGTAATTACTGACAAACTAAAGTAATTGGCAACACTGTGATATAGTGGGTAGAGCACTAGACTTGCAGCCAAAAAGACCTAGGTTCACATCTCACATCAGACCTTATTAATTGTGTGACTGACCAAGTTATTGAATCTTCTTATGCCTCAATTTTCTCAACTTTCAAATGAAAGAAATGTGGACTCAGTGGCTTCTGAGGTCCTATTTAGCTCAAAAATCTAATGTCTCATGATTCTTTTCTGGATACAGTGAATTAAAGAGTAGTCTGGTAATCAGAGAATCAGGTGAGGAATCATTTATTGGATTCATTTTCTTCATTGTCATACTTGAGAATATCATCTCAAGAGGAAAAACCTTCCAACTTAAATATAATAGATTTAACTTTAGGTAAAATTCTGTAAAAGTAATCCAAAATAGATAGGATTGAGGTGGGAAAATGCCCCACAGTCCCTAAAGAATGTGCTCAGTGGCTATGGTAAATTTTTTAGAAATTGCTATGAAATTCCTTAAAATCAAAGTACCACACTGCTTCCCAACAGAATGTACTATTTCAGAGTTGAGATGGTTACCCAACATCTTCAGGGAGAAGTCTTTTTTTTTTTAGATTTTGCAAGGTAATGGGGTTAAGTGGCTTGCCCAAGGCCACACAGCTAGGTAATTATTAAGTGTCTGAGGTCGGATTTGAATCCAGGTACTCCTGACTCCAAGGCCGGTGCTCTATCTACTGTGCCACCTAGCCACCTCTAGGGAGAAGTCTTAAGGATAACTTGATGGAGATATTTTAGATAAGACTAATCTAGGTGACCTCTTGAGTCTCTTTCAACTCTGATATTCCAAGACTGTAATAAAGACACAATAATTTAGGGAGTTAGTTTCAAATCAGTTGTATCAAAGAAATGATGTTCAAGTTTATTATATTTTTATTTAGTTTTCTAAAAAAGGACTGAAAAACCTAAAGGATGTTTGATGTTCTTGATCACCAATTGGGTTTAATGTCTATTGATACTAATCCTTTATGTATTCATGATTTGATCACCCTATATCCTTGTTTACGTAGCCAAGACTTTATGTCTTAGTAAATAGTTTGTATCAGTTGCTGTGGCAGAAATAACTGCCTTTTCATATTAGAGCCTCTCTAATCAACATTCTTTGTCATCCTTTCTAATATAGGCTATTTTTTTGGTGGAAGGTAAATACAGCACTGGATTTAGAAACAGAGAGAAACCTGAGGTCAAATTAGGCATTTATTAATTGTATGATTTAGTGCAAGTTACTTAATCTCATTTGCCTCAGTTCCCTCAGCTGTAAACTAGGGAAAGTAGATACCACTCCCTTTCTTCTGTTGTGAGGATAAAATGAGATCATTATGAAGAGCTTTGCAAACCTTATAATAAATGCTAGATAAGGGGCATCTAGGTGGCGCAGTGGATAGAGCACCAGCCCTGGAGTCAGGAGTACCTGAGTTCAAATCCAGCCTTAATTATCTAATAATAATTAATAATAATAACAATAATTATCTAACTGTGTGACCTTGGACAAGCCACTTAACCCCATTTGCCTTGCAAAAAAAACCCCCCTTAAATGCTAGATATTGTTGTTGTTGTTATTATTTATTATTAATCATCTCCCATATCAAATGGCCAGGAGAAGTTTTTAGCACATGTTCAGGTGCTCATTTTGACTCTGTCATTAAACAATCTCTCCTTTGATTTTTTTTACTCTCCATTTAGATCTTAATCTTCAGATCTTGGTCATTGTTATTGACTGGACTCTAAATCACTTTTACACCTTTCTTAATGATTTGAGCACAGGGCTCAGTCTTCTTCTTCCTAGAGCCTGCCATCATCCATTCCTTACTGACTTCAGTATTGCTAAGCTACTATATATTGACCTAACATTCTAATCTCCTAGTTCTTAAACTTAACTAATACCCATTATCTCCCTTTTCACTCTGTCTCTCACCCATTTATAAAGGTGATTACATATTGAATTTCAACATCACCTGAAACTATTCCACTTCTAAAGTCAAACTTTGAAACTTCTTTTTCTGTTCACAATATTTTGTCCTTTTCACTATCTCACAACTTTTGAATCTCTTCTCTGTCCTCACCTAGACTCTCTGGTCCCTCAGTTGACTGATTAGCTGAATCAGCTACAATCTTTCTTCAGTCTCATGTTACTGCATGAATGGTGCTTAAAATTCAACACATCCGGTTATCTAGTCTTAAAACCTCTAAGCCAACTTTGACAGTTTCCTCTCTGTCATACTCTATAATGAGTAAATACTTACCTCTTTGATTATGTTTTTCATTTAACCCTTTACATTGCTATTACCCAACTTAAAGCTCTCATTATCTCTTTATTGGCCTATTATAATGTCTATCTAATTTGTCTCCATTCCTCAAGTCTCTCCTCTCTCCAATCCATGTTCTATCAAGCTATTAAATTAATCTTTTGAATGTATAGATTTATCATATCATTATTCTGCTCTAAAATCTTCCTTATTGCCTAAATAAGACAGAGAATTTAACTGAGTATTCAAGGCTTACCCACTACAACCTGACTCCTTCCTTCCCATCTTATTTATACTCCCCTTCCTGTACTCTGTATTTCAGCAAAACAAGCCTACCAGTTGTTGTCCAATCTCTTACCATATTTTTCTGCTTCTCCTTATTTATAAATGCCATTTGTCATGCCAAGAATGCATTCCTCTCTAAGCGCTGCTTGTTAAAAATCTTTCTCTTTTTTAAAAGTTTAGTTCAGGTGCCATTTCCCCCATGAAGTCATGTGTGATTCCTCCTCTCCAGAGTTCCCCTTACACCTCCCAGCCCTAATCTAAAAGTGTATTTTTCTTCCTCAAACTCTCCTATTAAGGAACTTTGTATCTTTTCTTTGCCCTATCACATTCTGCTTGATATTATTCTTCCTTTTATATTTAATTTACCCCCATTAGACTATAATTTCCCTGAGGAGATCTATATGTTACTATTTTTATTTCATCAGGTCCTAGAACCAGCTTTTAATAGGTTGATTTAAATTAGTCTCATCCTCAGATTTTAGCACATGGTCAATTCCAATTTTTTTCCCTGACCCCTCCCCCCAAAAAAAATCAAATAAAAGTTTTCCTAGTCTGGTAGGACCTACATGTGCTTATAGTCAATTTGCACAGAGTTGGAGAACCCAGAACCTACCTGAATTCCAGGATACGGTCTCTGAGTAGAATTTTAGTGGAGGTCACTGCCACTTTATGTGGGGAAGGGAAAGGTATTAGATCTAAGATTTCATCAGTATAGAAAGCTTCCTAATGGAGAAATTCCCATGACTAATGCAGATTGACATCAATTCTGCAATTTATTATCTTGGTTGTCTGGGATACTGATAGATCAAGTGACTTGTTCAATCCTTATATGTCATAAGTGAGACTTGAACCCAGATCTTTTAGCCTTCAAAACTAACTCCCTATCTACCATCCCAGGATTCCTGTATCCATTGCTTCTTACTCATAAAAGTAAAATCTGGCATCCTTTCTCAGCAGGGGCCATAGGTTTATATTACAAGTCTATGACATATAATTCTTTCTTAAAAATAATTTCTTTGAAAACTGGCACCTTTTCTCATATTTGTACTTCATTACCTTAGGTATTGATCTTTCTCACTTTTATTTCCTTTTAATTTCCCTCTATAGGTTCTACTTGTAAAAAGGGGAAAGTATAACTCCATCAGTTCTATTCTCAAGGTTTTCAGTTTCAAATGAATACAAAGCAAAGAAAGGTCTCTCTGTGTGTTCTTTCCTTCCATTAAGTTTTAGATACAAAGAACGCTTCATGAAGGCTTTTTTTTGGTTTTATATTTTGTTTTTTGCAAGTGATTTGTTAAGTGATTTGTGCAAATTAGGTATTTATTAAGTGTCTGAGGCTGAATTTGCACCCAGATCCTCCTGACTCCAGGACCAGTACTCTATTTACTGTGCCACCTAGCTGCCCCTCATGAAGATTTAATTAGGTCAGGAGAGCTATCCAAAAATAGCATATGTTTCCTTGAAGGTACTGAGTTGGTATTAAGGGAACTCCTTAAGTAAAGTCTATATGATCATTGACCACTGGTATGTGGTAGTAAAGATTATTTTTTTAAGTGTGGGTTGGCCTACATGACTACTGAAATTCTATAAATCTTTGATTTCAAATGGGAAAGAAAGGGAAACACCCCTGCAAGGAAGTGGATGTAGAGTTCTTAGCTAATTGAGACCTGGATTGCTCAGGAAGACTTGAATTCAAATTTCACCACAGAAACTAGTTATAGAACTCTTTAAATTTCTGTTTGCCTCAGTTTTCTCATCTGCAAAATGGGAATAATAATAGCATTTAACTCCCAAGGTTGTGAGAATAATATAAGAGAATATCTGAAAAGTACTTTGCAAACTTAAGCTGCTTTATAAATGCTAACAAGTATTGTTATTATTTTGTTGTCACATCAACTTCATTTCCAAATATATCTCTTTCCTTCCCCTCCCTAGCAAAAAATTTCTTGCAGTAATTTTTTTAAAGGGAGGGAAAATTAGTCCATCAAAGCAATATGTCCACTGAATCTGATAGTATAATGCTTCATGCCTATAATTTCCCCATCCCTAACAATCAAAAGAGGGAGGTAAATTTTTTCAACTCCTTTCTGAGATCATTTGTTCCATGTCAACTTTCAATTCTTTTTTTCTTTCTTTCTTTCTTTCTTTCTTTCTTTCTTTCTTTCTTTCTTTCTTTCTTTCTTTCTTTCTTTCTTTCTTTTCTCTCTCTCTCTCTCGCTCTCTCTCTCTCTCTCTCTCTCTCTCTCTCTCTCTCTCTCTCTCTTCTTACAGCTGATCCTGACTGATGATTTCACTCTACATCAGTTTGTAACCAATTTCCCGTGCTTATCTAAGTTCTTAATACTCTTTGTTTCTTAGTGTAACAAAACTTTATTACTTCTGTACACCACAGTTTGTGTGTGTGTATATATGTATGTGTTATTAAGTTTTCAGGTGGGAAGAACAGAGACCACAAGTTGTATAACTTTGCCAAAGCTCTAACTTAGCAATAACAAGCCCAGGATTAGGACTTGAAACCCCAGTGTTCTCCTGCTCTGCTGAGCCATAGTTCTCCTCTCAGAGGACCCATGCTCTTTTATCTTTGATTATGTTGCCAAATATACAGGTAAACTAAACTTAACAGCAAAGATAAAAATGCTGGGCACACCCTGGGGAAGCTGAGCTTCAGATTATTGTGTTCAGCACTCTATAAATATTTGATGAATGAATGAATGAATGCTGTGCTATTTAGTCTGTCCTCAAGTTGGCCAACAATTCACTTATCATAGTTTACAGTGTCCATATTCCCTACAGAGGTTGTACTTTCATTGTGATTTGTCTTTTTTCGCTTCCTGAGTCTGTGCCCTGAAACCAAGAGAACTGTCTAATGAGTGAATGAGTGAGAATAGTTAAAGTCATTGCTTGTAAGGATACATCAGAAAATCTCAAACAGAAACTCTCATTTTGATTTAGGACCTTTTAATCTGTCTGAGGGCAAAGTCTTTTAACTAATTCTTTCCCTCTGTAGTCCTTGACCTCCAAAAGGTTTGCAAGGTCAGTCCTATCCTATTTAGTCAGAACCAAAGTTGCCTGGGGAGCTGAAACTAATATTTAAGGAAATCAGGCCAAATAAAGCTTTGTTCCCTCTCAGGAGCATTTGATAGCTTTAACAGGAACCTGTGGGAGGTGTTAGATCATAAGGTATGAATGCCAGGCAATATTGCCAGACTCCACAAATTTCTAGATGACAAACAGACTTTATAGAGCAAATTAAATAGGAAGTTTTTCTGGTGGTGGTTATTATTATGCTTTGAATCATTTTGTCAGGGTACCCAAAAGCTGTTAGCAGGGATGTCTAAAGAAATTAGTGTTTTATTACTATGATGATGCTCATCAAATATTACTCATTAAGCATCTTTTTGTGCTTAATACTGAACCAGGAACTCCACAAAGCAAATAGAGGAAATAATTCCTACTCTCCCAGAGTTACTGGAATTGTAATCAGATGAGTTCAAATCCAACTTGTACTAACCAGAGTAATCTTGGACAAATCACTTAACACTTCTGAGCCTTGCATCCCCATCTTTTAGAAGATAGCTTCTTCATCTGTGATTTCAATGGTTTGGGGAATTCTAGGATGAGAAACCACTTTAGGTCATCTCTGTTACTTATTGTCATAAAGAGTTGCCTCCTGCATGGAGAATTTAAGTGACTTGTCCAAAGTAACACAGCCTCTCATGTATCAGAAGCATGCTAAGAAGGCATGGTCATCTCTCTAGCTACTTCCCTCATACTGCCTCGTGTGTTTTTTTTTAAATGAAGGTCTTAAGGGGTAGCTAGGTTATATATCTTCTTCCTCTCTTCCTGTTTTGTTATCATGATCCTCAGAAATTTCAGTGTCTGAATTCATAACCCTCCTAATACCTGTTCCTCTGCATTCCTGGAGTTTTTCAAATCTTATAACCTTTATGTCAGCACTATTTCAGTCACCCAAAGGGTTGCCACATCTCCAAAATCTATTCTCTTCTTTGACCATAATTGCCCTTGGATCAGGATCCACTCTTCTTATTTTCTTAATTTTCCCAAACATCCAAAGGAACATAGATTTAGAGATAGGAGAGGCCTTAGAGCTCATCAAGTTCTCTCCTCTCATTTTGCAGATTTCCTCAGTTGAGACTTAGGTTAAGAAATTTGGTCAGTACCACACAACTAATAAGTTTATGAGTCAGGATTTGAAAGCAGGTCTTTCTGATTCTAAATTCAGTTCTCTTCCCCCTATTCCATACTGCCTCTTTGTCTTCAACTCTTTGTTCATCTCAAATCATTAAAATGCTGTTTGCCAAATTTGAATTCCTTGCCTCTTAACTTTTTGCTCTTCTGTCTCTGCTAGCTCTAAACCCTGGGAACTTCTGTTCATCATATTGACTGACTAAATGATGTTTGAGGAAATAATGAGATGGTAATTTGAGTCTTTCTTGTATTCTTTTGGTATAACATTGACTGGGATCCCGATGCTATGTGACAATTTTATTCATCTCTTATTGATTATTTCATTTTACATAATGATTATGCTGTGCCTTCTCTAATGCCTTCAAGCCCTCATTTTTATAATCTCTTGATTAATTACCCTCCAATTTAATGAGAAGATTGGGACTCTCTCAGGTTCCTTTTGCCATTCTGTAAATTCTTTGTCTTCATATTTACTCTTGCTTCATCATAATAACTGATGTTTACATAGAATTTGAAAGTTTGCAGAGTTTAATATTACAACCTTGTAAAATAAATATTACAAGTATTATTCTTATTTTGCAAATGATGAATTAATTGATAGTCCCATAGCTGGTGAGTAAAAGATGGAGTTTGAAACAGGGTCCAATATCTACTACACTAACTGATCTCTCATTTTTATCAGTCTCAGAGAATGAGATAGGGCCTTCTCTGCCTCAAATCTAACCTTTCCTTTCTACTGCTTTTTTGTGATCCTAATCTTTTCTCTTTTCTTGAAGGCCTTTGCTACAGCAGTTACTCTTTCTTGTTCCCTCTCTTTAATGACTCCTTTTTCTTGATTTTTCCCATATTCTAAAACAAAGATTTCCCATGTCCTAAAATAAAGCCATTCTCAACTCTATTGATCCTTCTCTACTTTCATTCACTATAAAATTCTAGAAAAAGTGGCTTTCATTTTTTTCTCACCATATTCACTAACTCTTTGGAATTAGAATTCTAGTCTCACAATAGAATACTACTGTGCTGTAAGAAAATGAATTAAAAAGAAATTTTAGAAACCAGAGAAAACTTGTGGGAACTAATGTAGAATGAAGTGAGCAAAACAAGAACAATTTATACTTATGACATCAACATTATGAAAATATCCAGTTGTTAAAAACTTAATAAGTGTAGTCAATTAAATAACCAAACATAATTGCAAAGGATCAATAAAGAAGAATGCTACTTACTTCATGACAGAAAGATGATGGATTAAAATACAGAATAAGAAATGTATAGTTTTGATGGGGATGATGATCAACCTTGATGGACTTGCTCATTCCATCAGTGCAACAATCAGGTACAATTTTGGGCTCTCTGCAATGAAGAATACCATCTGTATCCATAGAAAGAATTATGGAGATTGAACAAAGACTATTACCTTCAATTTAGAAAAAAAAATTATCTTATTATGTAATTTTGCTATCTCTTATACTTTATTTTTCTTCCTTAAGGATATGATTTCTCTTTCATCACATACAACTGAGATCAATGTATACCATGGAAACAATGTAAAGACTAACAGATAGCCTTCTGTGGAAAGTGGGGGGGAGGGAAGCAAGAATAGGGGAAAAATTATAAAACTCAAAATAAATAAAATATTTCTTAAAAAAAAGAAATGTAGGGGCAGCTAGGTGGCACAGTGGATAGAGCACTGGCCCTGGAGTCAGGAGTGCCTGAGTTCAAATCCGGCCACAGATACTTAATAATTACCTAGCTGTGTGGCCTTGGGCAAGCCACTTAACCCTATTTGCCTTGCAAAAACCTAAAAAAAAATTATGGTTTAAATGGAAATTTGTTGTGGTTGATTTTGCTTATATGAAATAGGGTTAGGTTCTTCCTTCTCCCTCCTTCCTTTCCTGCCTTCTTCCCTTCCTTCCTTCCTTCTTCTCTCCTTTCCTTCCTTCCTTCCTTCCTTCCTTCCTTCCTTCCTTCCTTCCTTCCTTCCTTCCTTCCTTCCTTCTTCCTTCCTTCCTTCCTTCCTTCCTTCCTTCCATCTTTCTATCCTCCCTTCCTTCCTTTTCAGTGTTTTGGGGGAGGTATGAAAGAGAAAAAAATAAGTTGTAAAAAGCAAGCAGCTGGCCTTCAAGCATAGGTGTTTTACCATTTTACTAAGCTTCATTTCAAAATTCTTCTCTTCACAATAATAAAGTGCATGATCATTAAAAAAAAGTCTATCCTCATCACTACTGAAACCGCTGTTCCCAAGTTTGCTAATAATAGCTTCAATTGCTAATATAATGACTGTTTTAGTTATCTACTTGGAGACTTTTTTTTCTCCTTTTTTCTTAGCACCCTATGCTGTTCACCTTTCCTCCTCCTTGACATCCATCTCTTTTGGTGCTTGTGTCTCTTGTGGTTCTCTGATCTCCAATCCTGTTTCCTTCACTGACTCCTCACCTTCCCAACTCATAAGCATTTATGTACCAAGACCTTTTTTTTCTCTCTGTATTTTTTCCTTGGTATTTTCATCCCTTTCCTCATTAACTAGTCTCTCAAACTCCTTGCTATCCCTATGTTCAGTGGAGAGAATTTGATCTAATGACAACTACGCAGATTTAACTTGAGCTCACATCCAGGTCTTTTCTATCCACAAGACAGACAAGAATCATAAGTAAAATTACAAAGCATTTAATTAGGATAGAATAGCAAAGAAAAGAAATAAGGGAAAATTAAGCTATTGAATTATCCTCTTCTCTCATATAGAAAGGTCTATCTATATAGACTTCTATAGATTTCTGTGCTAGTAGGCGAGGGACCATATCCAGGATAACATAAACTCCTGAGGTTCTATTTTGACTGGAACACTTCTCATGGTTTTTTCCTGAAAATCCTTTGTACCTTGCTGCTTATGTTTTGCTCACATGAAGTTCACTGAGCATTTCTATCTCTGAATCTCTTTTTTTTGTGGTTTCTTCTTCAGAGGTGTTGAAGCTCCTGCTTTTCAGGGGAGAGTCATCCATCTCTTTTGAGACTTCCTTTTTCATTATGACTATAGTTAATCAACACATTGCCAGTTCTTTTGATAGGCTTATTTCCAGGCCTAGCTGACACATAAAAATGCCCCTTTATTGTCTGCTAAGACTTTCCTCTTGTCCCTTCCTATTATCTGTCTTTAGAACCTCCACCTAGAAGACTTGCTATTCTAAAAGGCCGTGTGTGTGTGTGTGTGTGTGTGTGTGTGTGTGTGTGTGTATTGATACACATGCATATATTTGTGTATGTATATATATATATATATATATATAAGTTTATAATCAATTTTTCTTAGGTTTTTGCAAGGCAAATGGAGTTAAGTGGCTTGCCCAAGGCCACACAGCTAGGTAATTATTCAGTGTCTGAGGCTGGATTTGAACTCAGGTACTCCTGACTCCAGGGCCAGTGCTCTATCCCCTGTGCCTCCTAGCCAACTCCAAAAGTATATTTTTTAATGAATTAGAAGTCTTCCAAGAATTCCTGATGAAAAGAGCAGGCAAGTAGAAACTTTAAAATAGAAATATAGAAGTCAAAGCAAATCAACAGGAAGTCAAATAATTAAGTTGTGGGGATGAATTTCAACTCTTCACATTCTCTGGCAGCTGAAACCAGAACTAGACTCAGAGAAACCTTTTAGAGGTTCTTGGCAATAGGGTGAAGAAGAACCTACAACTATTACTTGCATTACTGTTGCTATAATAAATATTTCTGGACCCTTTATATTTATTTGCCTTTATCAGTGCTATGTAAATGAAGTTCAGATCTATATCTCTATTCCCAAACCTCCCCCAGAATATTTACAACAGTTTCTACCTTTACAATTTCTTGCTAGATATCCCTTGCTAGATATGCCAAAAACTAAACTCTTTTTTCCTTGCAAAAAATCTACCTCTTCCCCAGCTTCTATATTTTAGTTGATGACAGCACCAAACCAAGTTCTTGAGGACTGAAACCTCAGAATTATCTTTGAAATTTGTTGCCTTCTTTGTGTATAAGTTGCCAGGTCCTGTTGATTCCAGCCTAACAATATTTCCCAGTTTTTCCCTCCTCCCCATCTTCACTATCACTAACTTAGTGTAGTTTCTTAACACCCGAGACCGGGACTATTGTAAGAGCCTTCTAAATAATCTTTCTACTCCTTTTTTTTTCCTCTGCTGCTGAACTAAGTTACCAGATACTTTTCTCAGGTCTTGTCACTCATATATAAAACAAATCCAAAGTAAAAATCTCTCCATAGGTCCCATTTGGTTCTTTCTCATCTCCCTGTCTCTTCTTTAGCTGTCCCATATATTCTAGAATGGATTTCTCCTTACAAGTCCAAATTTTCCTGTTGAAATCCTTATCTCCATAACCTAAATCAGGTGACTTGTTTTCTATGATTCTTTTCTAAATCTCCCCACCTAAAACTGCCCCCCTTATGTGTTCTTAAACTTTCCCTAGTTATTTATCTGGACCTCTTACTGCATTCTTTTATCTGCATTCTTTGTGTGTGTGTGTGTGTGTGTGTGTGTGTGTGTGTGTGTGTGTGTGTGTGTGTATCTTCGCTATTTAATCGTAAGTTTCTTAAGGACAGGGTTTTGTTTCATTCAATCTTTGATTCCAAGCATGTAGCATAAAGCTTTGCACAACAGAAGGGGCTAATAAGTGTTCGGAGAATTGAACCAAATTGACTTACTAGTCAGTTATGCTAAATACTCTGCCAACATTTGGCAGGCATGTTGGCAAAAGAGATTTTGGGGTTTGGTGCCTTAGCTAAGGTTTTAAGGAATGTATAACATTGTAGCTGGATATAGATTTATAGCAAATTGAGTGTAAAGATTAAATTTTCACTCAGTACTGAATAACATAGCTTAACTCTTAGATTGGGCAGTACATGAACTTTGAGGAATCTTAGATTTCTTTGCATATATACTTGTAAGGTTTTGGCAATACTGATAATTAATAGTTACTAGTTTAAATGGATTCTAGGATTATAATATATCTATGGTATCTTTCTAATGGAGGTAGATTTGCTTTAATGACACATAGTGAAGCATGTTCAAAGTTGTATATTATATAAAATAGTATATAGTTATTATACCATATAGGAACACTTTCTTAAATAAGTAATGTCTGACTTTAGACTGAATAGTTTGACATATAAATAGTACAATAAGACATTGCGGTGCTTAGACTAGTATCCATATAGTTCTTTTAAATATTTTTTGCTGGATTCCTAAGTCAGTCTCCCCCCTTCCTTCTTTCCTTCCTTCCTTCCTTCCTTCCTTCCTTCCTTCCTTCCTTCCTTCCTTCCTTCCTTCCTTCCTTCCTTCCTTCCTTCCTTCCTCCCTCCCTCCCTCCCTCCCTCCCTCTCTGTCTCTATCTTCCTCTTCACCCAAATTGTCTGCCCATTGCTCAGAAATGTTTTCTTTTTTCTTTTTTGGAAAAAAATTTAGCACTGAAGAAATCAGTATAAATAGCTAAATCAAGTTTCTTACTCTCTTTTCTTTTTTTATACTTTCAATGTAACCATTCTCCTAGTTCTTTCACTTTGTATTATTTCATAGATGTCTCTTCAGATTGCTTTTTATTACTCCTATTCATTAGTCTTATTTACGTTCTAATATTCCATGATATCCATGAGCTATGATTTTTTAAGAAAGATTTTATTTTGATTTTTACAATTTCCCCCCCATTCTTGCTTCCCCCCCCACCCCCCACAGAAGGCTTCTGTTGGTGTTTACATTGGGTTCCATGTTATACATTGATCTCCATTGAATGTGATGACAGAGAAATCATATCCTTAAGGAAGAAATATAAAGTATGAGAATCTAAAATTACATTATAATATAATGCTTTTTTCCCCTAATTTGATGGTAATAGTCTTTGTCTTTGTTCAAAGTCCATAATTCTTTCTCTGGATATAGATGGTATTCTGCATTGCAGATAACTCAAAACTGTCCCTGGTTGTTGCACTGAAGGGATGAGCAAGTCCATCAGGGTTAATCATCAACCCCATGTTGCTGTTAGGGTGTACAATGTTTTTCTGGTTCTGCTCATCTCACTCAGCATCAGTTCATGCAAATCTCTCCAGGCTTCCCTGAATTCCCATCCCTCTTGGTTTCTAATAGAACAGTAGTGTTCCATGACATACATATAGCACAGTTTGTTAAGCCATTCCCCAATTGAAGGACATTAACTTAATTTCTAATTTTTTGCCACCACAAACAGAAATGCTATAAATATTTTTGTACAAGTGATGTTTTTACCCTTTTTTGTCATCTCTTCAGGGTATAGACCCAGTAGTGGTATTGCTGGGTCAAAGGGTATGCACATTATTGTTGTCCTTTGGGCATAATCCCAAATTTGAGCTATGATTTAAAAAAAACCAAAACTGTTCCATCCTTTTTGGAAATTGTAGATTGTCTCCGTTTTTTTGCAGTTATATACAATGCTGCCATTAACATTTAAATGGATACCAAAAAGTGATTTTTAAAAGAAGTTGACACTTTAACGTTATGTTCTCAACAATGTAGTTCTTGGGTGAATGGGGATCATTTTTCGGATCACTTTTACTGCATGCATACCTGTGTAATAGCTTTCCAAAAAGATGCTACAAGTTTTCACATGTACAAATAACGAATGAATGAACTGGTCCTATCACAACCTTGTTATCTTTGAGTTTTGTTGATTTTAATTATGTTTGCCAATTTGATTGAGGTAAGGTGAAACCTTAGGGTTGTTTTAATTTAAATTTCTTTGAAGTTGAGCAATTTTTTTCAAGTGTTTATTAGTAATTTATATTTGCCCTTAGGAAAAGTGTTCATTTATTTTGAACTACACATCCATCTACCTTTCTGTGCATGTAGAAAAAAATATATATATATACATATATATATATATATATATATATATATATATATATATTCTGATGGCATAAAAAAGGATTGTTGGCAGAGACTTAAAAAAAGGAATATAAAATAAAATACAGACAACTCCATTCCAATTCTGACCTAATAACTTAATGGGGAATATTCTCCTGGTATTTTTTTTTGTCCTACACCTACTAAAAAAAAAGGAACTAGAATTGAATTTCTTGTGGTCTGCCCAATTTTAGCCTTCTCAGTAGGTGTGAATAAAAAAATAATTACTGAATTTGGAAACTGACAAAGGTGCCATTTTGACAGCTCTAGAGACCAAAAATTTCTGCTCTCGTTATTTAGAATGATGTTTACAATACAGGTACTGCAAAATTTGCAAAACTTTTTGACTCTGACTGAAAAGAAGTGATGCAGGTCATGACAAATAGCAAAGTCCAGAGTGATTTAACTCTTACAGAGTTAACATTTTCAATGAGTAGAATTGTGTACACAGCTGGAAACCACTGACTTAGTTGTCTCAATGCCCATGATCCAACCTTTGGATAAGGTTCTGGTTCTCTGTTTCTAATTAATCTTGGATCCATTTTACATTTCCAGAGATCACAGATAGCAATGGCTTCACAAAAACCAAACCATGTTGTTTTAGGAATTGAGACTTTGAGAATTTTGACTGTAATGAAAACAGGAAACCAGCTCTGACTTGTCTTTGAATAAGTCACTTGACATGAGATCCCCTAATCTGTAAAATGAAGAGACTCTTCCAGATGAAAATCCTATATTCAGTTAGATCTTTCAGATTCTGAATTATATGTGTTCAGAGATTTTGTCTCGTCAGAACTTTGTGGTACTCTCTAGGTTGGGCCACCTAGCATGGCATTCTGAACACAGGAGGGGTTTAATAACTATTTGTTGAATTGAATTAAGTAGAAGATTTTCCCACTTAATTCTCCACTTAATGGATTCTTCTGTGAATTTTCAAGTGCTCTTTGTTTCTATAATCATGATTACTGTTTCCAAAGCCTAAGATTTGTGTCCTTACAATTCCTCGAAGCCATGGTGTATCTCAACATTTTGTTGGGGGATAGGGGAAAAGCGTGGAAGAGAGGAGATGGTTTAGAATTTAGTTCATTCTGAGTCAACTTGAGGGAAATAAGTATTCAGGAGGAAATTTACAAATTATGCTAATTAAAAGTACAAAGTATGATAAACTGAAGAAAGGGGTATATTTTATGGAAGTGGTAGGACATGCCTGCCAAACAGACAACACAGAACTTCTTGTGTGGAATATAAACAAGCCATGGAAAAACAAACAATTCCTTTCAAGAAAATTCATTTAGGGGCAGCTAGGTGGTGCAGTGGATAGAGCACTGGCGCTGGAGTCAGGAGTACCTGAGTTCAAATCTGACCTCAGACACTTAATAGTTACCTAGCTGTGTGGCCTTGGGCAAGTCACTTCACCCTATTTGCCTTGCAAAAACTAAAAAAAAATCATTTAGCCTTCCCCAGGATAATGTTACCTGTATATATGCTTTCCATGTTAAAGGATAGAAATGTGTATGTTTGTTCCTAGAGAGAGAGAGAGAGAGAGAGAGAGAGAGAGAGAGAGAGAGAAAAGTAGTCTTAGATATCTTGTCATCAGCTCTAAAGACAAAGCATTAGAAAAAATATTCGGTCTCCCTTACCTGAATTAAACATTTGATATGTAGCAAGGAACCAGAGATGTAGAGATGTCTATTCCATCCTTCTCCTTTCAGGTTGGATTACACCTGATCTTAGCTCTTACAATAGCCTTTTGTTAAGGAGTTCTAGTAAAATAAGTGCCAAATTAGGTTTAATAATATCTGTTTTGTAGAGAACTGAGTTGTCTAGGCTTGACCCCAAATCATAATAGTCTCCTGTTTCCTTCTATTAATGACTTGGAATTCAGCTTGATTTTCTGATTTAGTTCTTTATCATATGAATATACAAACTCAGAGCCCTAAGAAATTGAACTAATCTCTGGGGGTAGGAGTTTTTGTCTGCTGATGTAAAGCACAATGTCTTATCTAGTGATGCAGCAGCATAGAAATTAGGGTCATAGAAATCCCATCCCAGGATAGGCATAAACTGCAACAAACCTTTTTCTTTCAATACAGTTTTCCCTTTAAATTTCCTAATGTTTCATCTGAGAGACCTTACTGAGGAAACACTACTTTCATGCTGTTGATATTATTAATCCAAAATAGTAGCTGCAGATGGAATTCTGACAGGTAATCAAGGTAGTATTCAATCCTGCAGTGCTGACAGCTAGAAATCATGGTCTACATATTTATTCTTTCTGGTATTTGCATTATTGAGGCAATGTAATATAACTATAAGAATCCTTATCACTATAGAAACCCAAATCTACTAATGATTGCTTCTGATATTTATTTTATTTTTATGGAGAGAAAAATAATTTACTTACCATGAATGCTAGTATCTCCTGTTAAATAGATCTTCATATTTAGTGGTTTTGTTGTATAGGTGGCACAGTGGATAAAGCCCCGGCCTTGGAGTCTGGAGTACCTGGGTTCAAATCCGGTCTCAGACACTTACTAATTACCTAGCTGTGTGGCCTTGGCAAGCCACTTAACCCCATTGCCTAGCAAAAAAATAAATTGATAATTGAAATATACCTACTTTCCAAGGAAATAAAACTTTAAAACACTTATAAAAATATCAGCTATATTAGTCTTTCTCTTACTATCACTATTCTTTTTTTTTTTTTATTTTTTAGTTTTTTTGCAAGGCAAATGGGGTTAAGTGGCTTGCCCAAGGCCACACAGCTAGGAAACTATTAAGTCTGTGAGATCGGATTTGAACCCAGGTACTTCTCACTCCAGGGCTAGTGCTTTATCCACTGCGCCACCTAGTGGGTCCTATCACTATTCTTACATGAGAAACAACAGCTCTTTTAGAGTGTGGATTGTGTATCATTGGATTTTTATTGCTAGTGCCTAGTACAGTGACTGGTACAGGTATGGAGCTCTTAATAATATTAGCTTGTTAGTTGATTGGTCAGTTACTTCCTACTAATGGACTAACCTTTTTATATTTGTAAAATATGGATGAGATAGTATGTAAAATATGCTAAAAATGATGAATTTATAGTCAGAGAACCTGAGTTCCAATTCAAACAGTATTTGATGTCATTTTGAGCAAGCCATTTAAACTTTTTTAGCCTTAGTTTCCGTTATCTGAAAAATGACAGGCTTGAGTTAGAGAACTTCTAAAGGTTTTTTCCAGTGTCAAGTACACAATTTAGTGAATATATAGTTGAAATATTGAAATATTTTCATCTATAATCCTACATTCAGTTTTTGTTAAGTTATATCTACATTTGCAAGAATCAAAATAGACTGTTATAACTTATTGTTTTAGTAATTTTTGTTGTATATTAAGCCTTATAAACTGCTAAGATATGTGACAAGTCTGTGAATTGAATTCATTTTAAGCCATTATAGCATTGTGAATTATATAAAGTAATTTCTTTTCATTTCTGAGGCAAATTTTGCTTTTATTATCTTATTAACAAGATTAAGCAATACTTATAAAGTACTCTGTTGACCAAATTTGTTGCCTTTTTCTTATTTACTTGATTCTATTAGATGACAAGCTCCATCAAGGCAGGGAGCATGTTATAATGATAATAATGATCATAATAGCAGTGATATTAACTTTGTAACTTCTTAAGTTTTGCAAAGAATTATATAAACTTTATTTCTTTTCATTCTCACAACAGTCCTGTGAGCTGTGTTCTATTTAGTGATATCATTAGTTTAAATGACTTGCTTAGGGTCCCAGATGATAATTTTTGTCTGTCATTCTTGAAGATCATGACATCCAATGCCATGAAAAGTATATGAATTGGATTTGAGTAAGGGGGTAGTGTGCAAAAATCATCAGCCCCATTTTCTCCTCCAGAGCCATCTGGTTCCAGTGAGAGATGAATCAGGACAACTGGAGATAGCTCTGTATGTAAGGCAGTCAGGGTTAAGTGACTTGTCCAAGGTTCCTCAGCTAGTAAGTATCTGAGACTGATCAGGTCCTCCTGACTTCGGCATAGGCACCTCTACCTGCTGCATTAAAGGTCCAAGAACATGTTAGAGTCAGAGTTTGGAATCCAACCCAGGTGATACCTGAATCCCATTTCAGTCTTCTTTCCACTGCACTGTGATGCTGATTTTGTAACTCTTTCATGGCCAGCCAGTGCTCTGCACACAGCAGACACTTAATAACTATTGATTTAATAGAATCAAGTCTAGATCCTCTGGCTCCAAGCCCAATCCTCTTTTTTTTTTTAAAAAAAATATTTATTTAAGGCAATGGGTTAAGTGACTTGCTCAAGGTCATACAGCTAGGCAATTATTAAGTGTTTGAGGTCAGATTTGAACTCAGGTCCTACTGACTCCAAGGCCAGTGCTCTATTCACTATGCCACCTAACTACCCCACAATCCTCTTTTGACTACATTATGACTTGGAATGAATTAGCAAATGTCTCCCTGGTTCTTTGTGAAAAAATCCCTACATTTAATAAGCATTCATTCATATGATAATTCAGTTCACTGTAATTCAAAACTTAGATCTTTCTTTCTATCTTAATTGTCAATAAATTATAGAGACCTGTTGGCTAGGGGGCAGCCAGATGGCACAATGAATAGAGGAGCACTGGCCCTGGACTCAGGAGGACCTGAGTTCAAATCCAACCTCAGATGCTTAATAATTGCCTAGCTGTGTAACCTTGGGCAAGTCATTCAAATTGTATTGCCTTAAGTAAATAAAATTTAAAAAAAAAGATCTGAGGGTTAGTTTTGCTCATCCCCCCCCCCATGTGGTAAAGTATCAATAACATATCCCTTTACAAAGTTTCTCACATTCTTGATCTTTTATCTTTATTCTCTCTGAATATGGTGGTTTCCTATACACAATTATAAGTATAATCTGAATTTACAAGTGCAAAAATGTTATGCATCCTTTGGTTTTCTGTGCAGGAACAGTAATTTTTTTTAAAAAAGTCATGAACAAGGAATTGACCTGAACTGTAAGACTAAGGGGTATTTCTGTCTTAAACCTTCCCTGAGCCTGCTCTTGTTTGAGAAAGACATATTCTGAGTTGTCTATGGAGCTTGGTTATGTACATAGCCAGATGCAAGTCTTGCTCAGATATCTTTTCATTAATGTGTGTCCTTATGTCCAACAATTTTAATTTCTATCTATAGCATTCTTTACTAAATTGAATGAGCAATCCATTCTACTTCAGTTTGAGTTGTTTTTTTAAAGGATTGATTGCTGTAGACTTTTTTCATACATCTGGACATAGAGCAATCTTCATAACAATCCAACAAGGCTAGGTTCTATCCTAGACAAACATGTATAGTAAGTTTAGCATTTGAATTTCTTGTAAGATAAACATCTACTATCAATCTATTTGTCCTTTTCTGAGGTATCTATCAATGTAATATTATGCCAGTCTTGAATAAGTGTCCAGCAAAGGGTCTGTTGCTCATATTTTTGCCCATTTGGAATGTTATTGGTCTCTTTAGAGGCAGAAGATAAGGTAACAATTTATGAAAGGATTTTTAAAATGCCTAGAGTTATGTAGCTCAGTGAATGTGTTGAACAATCACTTTCCAATTCCTAGGATCATAGATTTAGAGCTGAAAGGAAATAGAAATTGTCAATCATATTTTGCATATGAAGAAACTCATGCTTTGAGGGGTTAAACGACTTGCCCAAGATCATTCTGATAGGAAGTGGTTGAACTAGACTCTGAACCTAAATTAGAAGGTGCTTATTATGGGGCAGCTAGGTGGTGCAGTGGATAGAGCACCAGCCCTGGATTCAGGAGTACCTGAGTTCAAATCTGACCTCAGACACTTAGTAATTGCCTAGCTGTGTGGCCTTGGGCAAGTCACTTCACCCTATTTGGCTTGCAAAAAACCTAAAAAACTAAAATTAAAATGAAGGTACTTATTAGATGCTTAGTGATGACTCTTACTCTCTGTTCATTGTAACTATTTATCTTCAATTTTTCATCTTAGAACTAAAAAGTCATTCCTTCTAAAGAGATTAATTGGGCATCCAACTTGAGGGTTGTGAGAGTAATATCAATGTCAAGAATATCAAGTTGTATTTTATAATGTAACTAAAGTACTATTTGACATGATATGGAATGACATATCCATAGATTAGAAAAAATATAGAAATTTCTGTATAATAATTTTCCCTAAACTAAGAAGTTGATTTCAAGTATTAGAGAGAAAACATGTATGCTAGTATCATTAGCCAGAACAAAATATTTTCTAACATGTAAGCATATCTTAATAAGTTTTAATATGTATATATATAAACATACATTCACATATATTTATAATTATTTCATTGCATAAATTCTGTTATATGAAATTTTACCATGGCACTCAGCAACTTATAGGCAATGAAATCTCTTCACTGGAGCTAGATAACTTCTTGCTTTCCCTCTGGAACTAAGAAGTTGGAATTTCTGATTCTTGTAAGAATTTGTGCCACACAATATAAATCAGTTTGTTGAAGGACAAAATTGAAAGCATCTGGGATGAACCACAAAGAGCATAAGCAAGTCTTTAATATAGGTTCTTTAGGCATGGCCTTGAAATAGGTATGATCACTAATGTACCTGATTCATCTTGATGGATTGAAACCCCATTAGTTAAATGTCAAATTCTAGACTCATTCATAACTTTGTAGCTTCATTTAACAATCATTGTCCCACTTTAATTTCTCCATGAAAAGTGAATTCAGAAAAAGGTAATACTATTATTTATCAGTCTATGGTATTTGTTTTGTACTTCATTGTACCAACTTCCCATAAAGTTTATCATTTATTTTGATTTATGGTCTCAACTCAGAATTGAAATCCTTTAAATAATAATCCTGAAAGTAAAGACAGGAGAGAGAAAAAAATTACAATCTCTTTTTTTTGGATACTACTATTTTTGGTGTTAAATAGGCATGAATAAGATTTATAATGATTAGAAGATTTTAAAAGTTATGATTACCTTTTGGAGTAAATACGCTCATAGTTCAAGAGACTTTTTTTTAAGAAGCAATTACTACAAGTGATTCTTGTTTCTAAGGACTAATATAAATGGACACTGAGTTGTTTTATCTTTCTCACTTTTTCTCCTACCTATTGTTCAGCTTTCTAACAGTCACATAAAAATCATGAGGCAATTATACTTACAAGCATAAATTTACAAGTAAGAACATCAGAGAATGACACTTGGTGACTGAAACACTGAAATTGAAAATAGGAAGGTACAGAAAGCAACTGTGATTCACTCTGCTTGGGCATAGGTATGAAGTTTTCTAAGTTGACTGCAATTTAAATTTAGAAAAATGAATAAAGAGGAGAAAAAGTGCTAACACAGTTAAATGCCTACGTGTGAACATATGACCTTGTAATTACACTTTGGGGATGAATTTGTTCATTTGAATTGCCAAATTGGTGCACTTATTAGCAAATTTTCCTTTCTTTCTCCCCCTGCCCCCCCCCCCCCAGATTTGCCATATAATCCCAACTGATTGTGTTTCTGGTAACAGTTTAGTAGCCCCAGAGTGCCTCAGTCATGTTATTCTCTTTGAAGATTATGTTATTAAGAGAGAAATGATCTAAAAGCAGTCAAAATGGTCTTAGGAGGGCTAGGAACTGATTGAAACAAAATGTACATTGAGAACACATCACAGATCCAAAAGTTTAAACATGCCTCAGAGCTGCAGCATCAGACTATAAAGAAGGAAGACTGTGTAATTATGTAATTCCAAAAGTTAATTTTTGAAGTTATATTCATAATTAATGTGCCCAAGAGGCACAATGTGCTTGGTACTGTACTGCTGTGAGAATGTTGTCTATAGAACACAGAGACTGATTGTGGTTCATATTTTATCCATTTCTATGGAAAATGCTCTGGTCCAAATTGAGAATCTGAGTCTTACAACTCATTTTTATAGCACTTGGAATTAACTGGTCCATGTTTTTTACACAATTGAAGTAAGTTTTGACCCAGTTCCTCTTCACATAGGAACAACCAAATGGTAGAAGATGGCTAAATGCAAAGGAAGCAGTTGATTGAAAGCTTGACCATCTCGATGTGTATCTTGAACAATCATTAAAATAATCAATTCTAGTGAAACCTGGAGTTGAACAGGAAAAGAGTGGGTAGGAATATCTTTGGAAAAGTATTAAATTCTTTAATAATGTCAGAATTCTCTCTGAAACAATGATTCACACATTATATAGTATGATTGCAGACTATAGATTACTATGATTTCCAAAAAATGGACTCCAAGTGCAATAGGTGGATAATCTATTAAACATTACACAAAAGGAATTACAAGGAAATAGTGCAAATGATGCCACCAAAGAAATGTATAATCAAAGCTCTATTTATGTGACAAGAGTGAGGGGTAACCAGTGAATAACTTCTATGTATTCCGTTGGTATTCCTATAATATCAGAAGTAGAAAAAGATTTCCAGCATGTTGGGAAAAGCTCGTAGTCCAATTTTATTGGAATTTTTGATCGAGCACAAAGGAAGTGTATATAGATGACTTTGTTCATCATTGGAAGGAATATCCACAACAATGTGATCAATACACTGGAGTGTTGGGAAGAATATAGCAGCAAGTTTTCCATGTGAAAAACATGTTATCAATGAGATGGAAAGAAATTTCCAGACAATTGTATCGAGAGCATCTTCTTTTTTTAATTATATAATTATTGTATTTGTTTTTCCAATTATATACAATAGTAGTTTCTACCTATCAATTTTTGATAAGATTTTGAATTTTACACTTTTTCTCCACCCTCCCTTCCCTTCCCCCTCACTCACAGAAGGCAATCTGATAATCTTTACATTGTTTCCATGCTATGTATTGATCAAAATTGAATGTGTTGAGAGAAAAAAAAAAACATATCTTTGAGGAAAAAACAAGATAGAGATAGTAAAATTATATAGTACAAGACAACTTTTTTTTTTTAATTAAAGGTAATAGTTTTTGTTCTTTGTTTAAATTCCACAGTTCTCTGATACAGATAGTATTCTCCATCGCAGATAACCTACAATTGACCTTGATTATTGCACTGATGAAATGAGCAAGTCCATTAAGGTTGATCATCACCTCCATGTTGCTATTAGGGTGTACAATGTTCTTCTGGTTCTGCTCATCTAGTAGAGATCATCTTCTTAATAATGAACAAAAATTCAGCCTGAAATCTACTGAATTGCATTTAGACAAATTGTGTCATCCTGATTCAGACCAGAGCAATGCTAGGAAGAGTTTGATAGAACAAATTCACCCCTAGTCCAGGTTATTTTGCCAAAGTTGAATTGTCCTAGAATGATTCTTGAGGGATCTTCAGATGTATGTGTGTTTTCTTCTCTAAGATAGAGGCTCCTTGAGGACAGGGCCTTTTTATAATCTTCTATTTGTGTTTCCAGCACTTTGTACCTGCTGCATAATATGGAACAGACACTACTTTGTTTGAATTTGCCTGTTACACTTGTGTGGGACAGTATCATTCCAATTTTAGTATATGCATTGCCAAAGCAAGCACTTAATAAATGTTTCCTGATTAATTGATCATCTTCATTATCCCAGGCTAACCCTGGTTCATACCTAAACTCCTCTGGACAGTAGCAGGTGTCCTGGAGTTGGTATTCCTTGAAGATGTTCTGAAGGCATTTCACAAATCCAGAAGATACCATGCCTAACAAGATCCAGCATAGCAACACAGGCTCTTTTAAGTCCAAAGTCCTTCAAGAGGCTGATGGGAAGAATTGATGAAGAGCCTGGAAAAATCACTATTCTATAATCTTCACCATAGTTTTGCAAATATGCCTTTGACCCAAGAAAACTATAAGGAAACATTTTCTGAGATTGTAGTTAAATCTTAAATAAAATAACACAAAATAGTCAAAATTATTAAGTTTCTTAGTATTTGAAATTATAATTATATAAAATATGGTCATTGATTCCAGTCCAATGAAATTATTTAATGCAAATATTGATAATGCATTTAAATGATGTGACCACTTCATGGAATTCATTATACTTACTGATTGGGACATAGATGTAGTTGTTGTTGCCATTTCAGTCATGTCTGATTCTGTGATCACATATTGGAGTTTTCTTGGCAAGGATCCTGGAGCCTTCTACCATTTCCTTCTTCAGATCATTTGACAGATGAGGAAACTGAGGCAACAGGGTTACATGACCTTCCCAGGGTCACACAGCTAGAGTCTGAGGTCAAATTTGAATGCAGTTAAGATGAGTCTTCCTGACTCCAGACAGTACTCTATGCCATCTATTCCCTAAACCTTTAATTAGTCAATGTGATATTGTTTTGCTCTCCATGTAGATAAAACCTAAATAAAAAGATGGAACAGGGGTGGCTAGGTGGCACAGTGAATAAAGCACCGGCCCTGGAGTCAGGAGTACCTGGGTTCAAATCTGGTCTCAGACACTTAATAATTACCTAGTTGTGTGGTCTTGGGCAAGCCACTTAACCCCATTGCCTAGCAAAAACCTAAAAAAAACCCCCAAACAGGGAACAATGTATATTTTTTCTGCTAATTTTAGTTTTGCCTGAAATCTACTTGGATGTGAAATCAGCAGTTCATTTTATATAATATCAACTTATATCCAGGTTCTATTGGATAACTGCTTCCTAGCTAAGTGGTTCTCTCCCTAGTGACTTGAAAGAAATAATGCCCATCCCTGTTTCTCTAAGTTTATTTATGGAGTAGCTTATTTATCTGGTAGCCCTGGCATATTATTTCCTCAAGTTTTGATTTAATAAAGCACTGCAAGCAGAGACTAAAAACCAAAGCATCATAGCCCATACTATTTAGGTCCCGGGAAATGGAGATTTCCTCTCCTTTGCACATTCTGTCACTCTTATAGAAAAATACAGTGTTATAAATTTGCTCATTGATATGGTTCAGATATCTAAAAGCTGAATTAGAGAGACAGAAAAAAATTTATTAAAATCCTTCTTCCTTATTAAAAAGTAAGGTAATTTGCAGAAGGATATGGTACTCTGAGGAAAAATGTTAATGTGTAACAGAAAGATTTTAAGGGACTGTATAGTTTATTTGAAATATAAGAAGAGTAATGTAAAACAAAAAGCATCTGTGGAATGAGTAGCAAAGGACCCCAACATTCTGTCACTAGAGCAAATTGGTAAAGGAGAGGTGAAAGTAGGAAATAGGTAGTAAAACAATATTATGCATATAACATGTGTATCTAAATGTCATTCATGCTAAATGATTTTTGGAAATTCCTGTGCTTTGAAGAATTTCATTTTGATTTTTAATCCAGATTAATTTAGTTTGTCCTCATTAAAAAAATGAATGATTGGTGGTAAATCTAATAGATGAAAGATAGAGAAAATAGATAACTACTTATCATTTCTTAAATATATTAGATCATTATCTTCTTTCATCTGAAATTGTATACTTATGAGCAATGAGTGAGCAAGCTATGACACATTCCAAAGAAAGGGGGCAGGCAGGAAATTACAAAGCAGTGGTATAAAAGATATGACTTTTTCTCCTCTGATTTAGCAAGCAGATCTAAAGCTTACTTTAGTAAATTTACTAAGATGAGGAAAACAATAATGTTTCTCAGGCCACAAATATATTCATCTCTATCCTCCTTTATCTCTCCCCTTTATGTATTGACTTCCCGCTTTAGAAGATAAACTTTTTGAGGGAAGGGACTGTCTTTCTGTATTGTATTGTATTTCCTAGTTCTAAATATTGTATGTAAAAAAGGGTTAATAAACATTGTGTCATAATATTTCATTTTTATTTAATACCAGTAAGTCACTCAGAACAGAAAGGTTGCCCAAGGAGTCCAAAAGAACTAATTTGACCTAAAGTTGGATCCTTTGCTTGAGTATATAACTTATTATTTTCTCAGTCAAAAAAGGAATTCTAAACTATGTCAAATAGCATAAGCCAAGTGGTATCTCTTTATTTACCTTCCCTTGTATCATTGTGAAATTGAGTGGAATTGTAATTCTATAAGGTATGCTGCCACCAAAATATTTTCCTTGGATGTTACTTTTATGTTATTCATCAATCTATCAACCTTAAATATTTGAGGAATCTCCTTCTGCTCTTCACAGATATGCAGGCAAGACTCTTGGCAAGCCCATGTTGTATTTTTTTGGTTCCAGTTTTTGTACTATGTCTATGCCTGTGGGAGTGGAAGGGAAATCTACAAATATGAAGTAGAGTTAGACTTTTCCTTCCAATTTTCTTTCAATTTTGGTTTTGTTTTGCAATTTCAAAATTTTGCCTCATAAAAACATCATTTTTTCCAATACAAACTGTTTTTTATAAAGGTCTCTAATGGTAGAATAATTTCTGAGATTTTTAATTCAAAACATGTGATTTGTTTTCTATCTATATATACTGGAACTTTCTGTCACAAGGCTACCAAATTAGGCTGGTTTTCCATTATAACTGCAAAGGAAATGATCCATCCTGACCACAAACTAAGTGGAATTCCACAAAAATTCAAGTTACCCCTGGGAGAAATTCTGGTGAACTCTGTTTGAAGTTCATGCATATTTGTTTAGTTCTCAAGACAAATATAGTCTTTTTCTACTGTAAATTCAAAGGAGGCATAGTGTTATGAAAAGATTTTTATTGATTTTTTATATCATCAATATTTTCTCAGTATCTCCTTTCTTTCCTTATATTGCATATAAAAAGTCATTCCATATAAAAAATGTTGTTAGAGAAAAAATGAAGGAAGAGAAATAATTAGCAAAATTGGTTAATATATCAAAAAATATGAAAGTATGAGCAGTGCACTTTAATCATGTATTCCTACCTCCACATAGGAGTGGATTGGGGGTGTTTTCTCACATTTCTTCTTTGGAGCCATTGTTCTTTGTAATTGAACCACATTGACCTTTTTTTTAGCTTTTTTTTTTTTTTTGCAAGGCAATGGGGTTAAGTGGCTTGCCCAAGGCCAAACAGCTAGGTAATTATGTGTTTTAGGTCGCATTTGAACTCAGGTACTCCTGACTCCAGGGCCAGTGCTCTAATCTGCTGCAACACCTAGCTGCCTGAAATTTCTTGAAGGGGCATCTGTATTCCCGAGCAGTTTACCTTTCATTGTCTAGCTCCCTGGAAAAAATTGCCTGACTGATATTTTTCAGTTCTTCTTGTATTTAGAGACCTAAGAAGAGCTACAGAAAAAAAAAATCAGCTGCTATTTGTGTGCCTCTCACATTGATTTCTCTGAATTCTCAGTCCCCAAAAGACTTGGGTTGAAAGTTAGTTCTATTACATTATTTTAAATTGACCTTTTCAAAATACTGATGCAAAGTAGCAATTTGATGACCACTTTCTCCAGAGTGATCTGGTTTGGTTAGGGAGCATCATTTCATCTTTCTGGGTCTCAATTTTTGGGTTGGATTAAATGATCTATAAATTCTTTTCTAGTTCTTAATCTACAATTCATTGATGATAATAATTTACATTTATGTAGGACTTTGTTTATAAAGGGTTTTATATGTTATCTCATTTGATGTTCATAACAATGCTGTGAAGTAGGTATGATTTTACTTTCTTTTTTACAGAAGAGGAACCTGAGGCTGAGAGAAGTTAAGTGACTGATGTAGGATCACAAGGTTAAGTAAAAGTCTGATGCAGAATTTGAGCTCATATCTTCCTGACTTCAAGTCAAGCACTGAGACTCATTTCTCTTCCTCCACATTCCTTTTTAGAACTTTGTAAAACTTGGCATATTTTTGGTTCTCTTGGCTGCCAGGTGTACTTTGAGATTTGCCTAGCCAGAAATTCTGCATATGGCAGAATTGCTTAATTTACACTATTTCCTCTAACTATTAGAAAAGAGACATGTGCAGTATGAGGGCCAGACAATTCAGGAGAGACTGGGACTGGAACCCTAGATGATGGTAGAGAGAGCTGTTGGGGATCAAGGGCTTGATGAGAAAGGGGTAAAAGGGACAAAACTCAGTGGGAATTGGGAAAATGTGAATAGCTTATAGACTAGAATGAGAGGACAGGTGGTAAAGTCCATGTAAGTGGGTTGGGTTCCCCCTCTAGAGTTTAGATCAGGCCAAGGAGAACTAACAAGAAGCAGATTCCTGGTGTATTTTGAACAAAAATCTACCTCCTACTCCCATAGCCTTAACCCAATTCATTTAATTCTGCCTTCTACAATATAAAAGATAACAGTAATCCCTCTTCTATATGATAACCCTAAAGATATTTACAGCATTATCATATCATCTTTTCAGGAAACTGAATATTTCTAATTTCTTCAACTCTTGTGATTAGGTTTTTGATTCTTTTACCATCCTGACTACCCTTCTCTCACTATGCCCCAAATTGTTGTATTCCCCCTGAAGTCAAGTGTCTTAAACCAAACACAAAGATGGACTATAAACTCTGATGTGGAATCAATGCTTACAATAACAACCTAAAATTTCCAATTTTTTTCCAAATTTTCCAATTTTCCAATTTTTTGACGGTGATGGCCTTAAACTTGAAGCCATTAAGGACCCCTGTCTAACCAGGTCTTCCTTATCCCATAAACTTGACTTGATTATATGGTACTTTGCCAAATTTGGCCAAAATGTTTTGAATATGGTTTCTATGTTCTCTGGATTAGTTTATGTTCTCAGCTTTGTATGGTCTATGTATGGAACCTATGCCTTCCTAAAAATTATTTGTAGAGAATAATAGGGATAGGAATGAAAGAGTGTGCCATAATAGAAGGAGTTCTGGCCTTGTAGTCAAAAAGACTTAGGTTCAAATTTTGTCTCTGTTATTTACTGTGTGGCCCCTAGCAAGTCACTTAATCTCTCTGATCTTCAGTTTCCTCATTGATCAAAGGAGAGAATGGAACTTAGATGGCCTTTTTGAGGACAAAGCTCCATTGCATTCTGATGGATTCCATTCTCCAGGCTGACATTGATTTATTAATCAACACTCCTGGGTGCCAGATAGGAATTTACCTATCAGTTCTATCATCTACCACATCTCTAGCTTTTCTGAAAAGAGATAGTAAAAACCAATCCTTTCTGAAACACATGAGGTAGAATCTAGGCATAAGCTACTAAGTATAAGTTAGAACTCAAGATATAATGACTAAAAATGGAGATCAAAATTTAGGTGGGAAGTGATTGGGCATTGCAAGCAGATTCCAGAGGGCCTACATCTCTGACATATTTAAGATGAACAAAATTTCTCATTTAAATAGCACTCTTGATTCCTCAGCTTTTGCCATATACATTTAGAATATTAAGTAGAACACATCTGCTATGGATCATGCAATCATAATTTTAAACCTGGAAGGGTCTTAAAAATCATCTAGTATGACCTCTACACCTCATTTTATAAGCAGATGAGAAAACTGAGGTAGATTTTTCCAAGATGAGGAGTGGGAATAGTAGCAAGGTAAATCTAGATCCTCTCATTTCAGATCTAGCATTCTTTACCTGTGTTACCCTGTGAAACTTCTACTTGCAGTGATGAAACAATAGCCAGAGACAACCGGTTGCTCAAGTGAATAGAGCATGGAGTAAGGAAGGCCTTAGTTCCAATGCAGCCTCAGACATTTGCTAGCTGTGTTACCCTGAGCAAGTCACTTAACCTCTGCCTCAGTTTCCTTCCTACAAAAGGGGAAGAATAATAGTGCCTACCTTCCAGAGTTGTTGTGAAGGTCAGTTGAGATAAGATTTGTTAATACAAATGAACAAATTTGCTTGATACAAGGTAATTGCTCAATAAATGCTTGTATTTAATAATACAGCAATAAATCCTTCCTGCCATTAGTGACCAGGAAAGCACATGGACTAGAAAACTATCCAGCATGATGTGAACCCTTAGAAGAAATGAAACATCAAAGAACAACAGGTTAATTCACCAAATTGACTAAGGAAGAAAAAATCAGAATCCCTAGTCAGCAATGTGAACAGATTTATAGGTCCCTAGTTTCCCTCTCAGAGGGCTCTAATTATAACAGAAATTCAAAACAAATTTTATCTAAGGTGGGCTATACATATGTTTTAACCTGTAGACAACCAAAGCATTTTACCAATTGAGTTGAGGATAGCAGAAGTCTTTTGTCTCAATCTAAAAATAGAACTGGGTTATCCCCACCCCGAATCATATATATGATTTATATCATTTGTTTTTTGTGTGTTAGCCATTTCTTATCTCTGAGTCTCAGTTTTCTTATTTATAAAATGGAATTAATGATATTTATAACCATCATATAACAGGTAATTGCTGTGAAATTGTATTTTACAATTTCAAAGCATATATGAACCTGAGTGTTTTTATCACATGATTATAGAGTTCTATCACATAGAAGTAGAGATTTTTTTATTCTTTGTTTTACTTGTGAATTAATCACCTGTAAGGAAAGATGAGGTTTGAGAAGCCTAAGTTCCCAGAAGAGAGAAATTAGAAAGGCATTTCAGCATAGCTGCCAACTTGAAAAATAATTCTTGAAACCATGGAGCAGTTGGGCTTCAATAGATTAGTGTAGAAAGCAACAACAGTGTTTTGGACAAACTGAAAAAGTAATCTGCTAAAGGGAAGAGCAAAAGATAGTGATTTACTTATTGGGACTCTTTCAAAAAACCCATTGCTTAAAGAATTAGAAATTGAGGGGCTATCCATCAATTGTGGAATTACTGAATAAGTTGTGGTATATGATTGGATGGAATATTATTGTACAATAAGAAATGACAAGTAGGATAGTTTCAGAAAAGTTTGGAAAGACATATGTGAACAGATGCAAAACGAAATGAATAGAACCAGAAGAATATTGAATGATCATCTGTGAAGGATTTAGCTATTCTCATCAATACAATTATTCATGACAATTCCTAAGGATTTATGATGGAAAATCCCAGAGAAGGAACTAATGGAGTCTAAATGTAGATCAAAACAAACTTTTTAAACTTTATTTTCCTTTGGTGTTTTTTTTTTGTCTGTATATTCTTTCACAACATGGCTAATATACAAATATGTTTTGCTTGACTGTACATGTATAACCTATATAAAATTGTTTACTTTTTCAAAGAGGGGGAAGGGAAGAAGAAATTACAGAACATAAAATTTTAAAAATGAATGTTAAAATTGTTTTTACATGTAATTGGGGGAAAACCAAATTATTATTGACTCACTGAACTCAAACCAACATATATCCATTTTTATTGTTTTTGCATTTTTGTGTTGTTCCTTTATTTTTCAATCATGTCTAACTCCTCATCCCATTTGGAGTTTTCTTAGCAAGGATACTTGAGTGCTTTGCCATTCCTTCTCTCATTCATTTTACAGATGAGGAACTGAGACAAATAGAGTTATTAAGTAACTTGCCCAGGGTCACACAGCTAGTAAATGTCTGAGGCTAGATTTGACTTAAGGTCTGAAACTCTATCCATTATACCACCTAGCTTTCCTTTTATGTCAGTGAATTTATTTTTTCCAAGTACACACCATGCAGAAGCCTTCTGGAATTCCCTGAGCCAAATCTCAACTGCCTTAGCATCTAGGAAACTGTTGATGTCATCTGAAGAAAGTCAGTCAGTCAACAAAGTGTTTCCTTTTCCTTTAAAATTTTTATTTTTAAGAAGAGAATAAGAGGAGGAAGAGAGAAGGCACCTATTATAGATAGAATTTTTGGGAGGGGGTGGTTATTTTTTTTTTTGGTAAGGCCATCAGATTTAAGTGACTTGCCCACTGCACCACCTAGCTGCCCTTCCCCTCCTTTTTAAGCACCAAATATATGTATCAGGAACTTTATTAAGTATTGAAGATAAAAATAAAGATAGCAAAAACAGTTCCAGACCTCAAGGAGTTCACATTCTAATAAGGAAAACAGATCTGAGGTATATAGATATAGATATAGATAGATATAGCTATAGATAGGTATCTATATCAGAATAAAGAGGAATTTCATCTTGCCAGAGGGGGCGGGGCTGGGAAAGGTAGAGAAGGTTGAATTTAAACTGTCTTGAGGGAGGCCCAGGAAATAAGATGAATAAGTAAGGGGTCAGCATTGCACACAAGGGGTAGTGCTGGTACAGTTATGGAGATGGAAGGTGGGGTTTTGTATTCCAGAACTACAAGTAGACACCTGTGGGGATGGATCAGAGCATTCATGGAGGAAAATAAAGTTTAAGAAAATTGGAAAAGTAGGAAGAGACCAGGTTGTAAAGTATTATAAATGCCCTAAAGAGGAATCTACTTTGCTCCTGGAGATGTCAGGGAGCCACTGTAGATCCAACTTATACTTTACAAAAATCACCTTGGCAGAAAAACAGAGGTTGGATTGGAGTTGGGAGACTTGAAGAAGAAAGATTTGTTAGAAGAAGGATACTGCATTTGTTCAGGCAACTTGTGATTGAGACCTGTATTAGGGGTGTAGATGTGTGAGTAGGTAGAAGAAGTCATATATGTATACAATATGTTGTAAAGATAGAAATCACAAGAGTTGGCATTGTATTGAATAGATGGAGTGAGTTAAAGTGAAGAATAGAGATTGGTTGTAAGTTTGGGTGACTGGAAGGTTGTTGGTGTTGTTGACAGTAATAGGGAAAAAGGAAAATTTTGCAGAAGCATTATGATTTTTGTTTTGTACATATTGAGTTTGAGATGTTTGTTAATAAGAGGTTGATATATTCGAAAGGCAGTTTGCAATGGAAGACTGTAGCTCAGGAAAGAGACCAGGGCAGGATATAGAGACCTGGGGACCATCTCATAGAGATGGTAATTGAATCCTTGAAAGATTAGATCACCAAGTGAGATAATATGAAACAAAGAGAAGTGGGAGCTCCAGGTTGAAGCTTGGAGCACATCCAGGGGATCTGTTAGTAAATGTTTAACAAGTAGCTCTATCAAAAAAATACAATGTTTTTGATACTTCCTTTAGTTTAAACAATGAACAAAACCATAAATCAAGCCCTAATATAATATAACCAATTTCTGAGTTTGCTGATTTCTGAGGTGTAAATGCTTGTAATAAAAATTTAAAAATACAGTTACAGCTGACTCAAGTACACCCTCCCCTCCTCTCCCCCCTCTCCATGAAACCTCCATGATGGAGGGGAAGAGGTGTCATCTATGAATACTAGGCAATTCCACCCCCCCCCCAACCACCCCCCATGATATCTGCAGTTAGTGGCTATGACATGAATGAAAAATAGGAAAGGTGACTGAGAAGGGTTTATTGGATAGATAGAACCAGAAGAGAGCAGTATCACCAGAGATGGGGAGGAGACTCAGTAGGAAAATAAAGTAGAGAGTTGAAAAAGGATGAGGACTGGCAAAAGACCATTAGAATTATCAATTCACAACTCATTGGTAATGCTATGGAAGCCTTAGTTGAAAGACAAGGTCATAATGTAAACTACAGAGGGTTTAGAAGTGAGAGAAGAGGGATGTAGAAGCCTTGACCATGGCGAGCTCTCAAGAAATTTAGCCATGAAGGGAATATTCTACAAGAGGCAGAATGAGAGCCAGCAGTGATGGATTGATCTAGTGACAGTTTTTTGATGATCATGATAGTGTGGGCAGGTTTTTAGTCAGTAAGAAAAGAATCTGTATCTAGGAAGAGATATAAATAAATCTGTCATAATGGATCAGGTGTTGGACTTGGGTTCAAATTTTAACTTAGACTCTTAATAGGCAAGTCACTTAATCGCTTAGCCTCAGTTTCCTCATTGATTAAATGGAGAACATAATGACATCTACTTCATGACTTAGTTGTATAGATTGAGTGAGAGAATTATATAATTACTATATAAATATGAGTTATTATTTTTTATTATCATCATAATCTTAAATAGGTCCAAGAAGTTCTCAGCAACCAACAGAACCCTTCGATTTTCAAAATGTCTTCCAGTTTAGAGAGTCAATCAGTTCCAAAAATTCATTGCCATTTCTGAGCATGCACCTCTGTCAATTCCTAAGAACTGTTTAAATCCAGTGGAAAGAACTCAGTCCTCCCTCTGGAACCCTGGAATGAACTCCAGTATGAAACTGAATGTTTGCTATAGCTTATAGACCAAATTTAATTTATCCCATTCTAGATTCTCAGGGTAATCAGTTTCTTGAAGTAAGCCTGAATTTCAAGGTGTCAGTAGGTAACCAGTGTCCTAAAATAGGATGACTTTTATCAGGGGAAAGCTAAGAGAAATAGGCTTTTTCCTAACTTACTTACAATATTGCTAAATGTCATTTTATACATATATGGTAGTCCTGGCCTCCTGGATATTGACTAATCCATTTCCTATACTTTTGGCATCATTTCAGAAGAGGTAGAAAAAGTAGTATTGGAATCTGGCTACAACCTGGAATACAAATAATTCTTTTGCCTTTTCTGAGAATAGTTGCTTTCTTTACAAGGTTGGAAGAGACAAGAAAGATTATGGAGAGAGAATCAAAAGTGGTATTGATCCTGTTGGCTTTAACAGTGTAGTTTCCAGAAGTAACTGTATATTTTATGCCTATGTGAGGTTTGGGAATCCCACAATGGGTATCATAGTGTTCATGAGCAAACAGAACTTGACGTCCAGAGATAGTGTTTGAAAGTGAAAAGGTCCAGTGGCAGTGATGTTTGAAGCAAACGTCAAGATCATTAGCCAGTTTTACTAATCAGAGAACTGAAAGATCATAGTGTCTAAAGAGGATGTACAAGAGCACAAGTCAAGACTGAGGCTGCCAGTGGAAGGCAAATCTGCAGATCATGAACCAAGGTTTAGACATGAGCTAAGAGAATAAGCTAAACAAGGAAGCCTTTACCTTTCTAAATACACTTTTATAGTCACATGAGCATTTTAAAACTTGACTCTCTAGAGCTATCTACAGCCTCCAAGTTCTCAGTCATTTGAGAATTACCAAGACTATTGCTGCTCTTATCTTCTGTAATGAATTCTCATTGAGTTGAATTGAAGTGAATAATAGCTGTAAAGTCTCTATAATGCTCACCACCATAATGGTATACTTGATTTTTTGTTCTATCCTTTAAGGCATATCAGACTTAGATTTTCTTTTGGCTTTCTATATTAATGAGCAAACTTTTAAGAGTTTCCTGGGGCAGCTAGGTGGAGCACCAGTCCTGGAGGCAGGAGTGCCTGAGTTCAAATCCCTGGCCTCAGACACTTAATAATTACCTAGCTGTGTGGCCTTGGGCGAGCCACTTAACCCCATTGCCTTGAAAAAAAAAAGTGTGTCCTATGTTAGGAATTCTCTTAAGTTCTAGGCATATAAACAAGACAAAAATAGTCCTTGACCTCAAGGAGGTTACATTTTAATGGGGGATTGGTAACATTTTCACTACATTTTGTAGTGATCATTCATTCAACAAGTATTTATTTAACATCTATGTACTAGACACTGTCCTAGCCTCTGAGGATAAAGAGATAGAAATGTAACATTATCATGGCTAGTATCTTTTTACTTTGTTCTTACTTTTAGACTCTCTTATAGTTAGAAGGAAAGCTCGGAGGTAGCACAAAATAGGATATGAATTAAATCTCCACATAGATTTCCCTCTAGGGAATACTCTTCAAAACCATGGTAAAATTCAGAAATGTCTCCCCATTTCCTCTTATCCTAATTTAGGTTTTTATTTTAAGACACTCTAAGACATGTAGATTGTGTCTACACACTCAAAGTGAAGTGGTAAATTGAAGCAATTATATGGATGATTCAAGGAGAAAACAACATTCTTGCTTTAATTACTGAGATATATTTGGCTAAAATTATATTGTCCTGAATTATTTAACTAATCCAGATAATGCTGCTAGAGTTCTGTTCCAATACCTTGTTGTGTCACATGAGTGACCTGGGCTTCTCATAAAGACAGAACCCTAAACCCAACAAGGTTCTACCAAACTGGAAAAGTATCTAGTATGAATCCAGTGAAGAGACTATATGTGTGATCTAAAGACCAGTCTGGTTAACTTTGGAGAGACTAGTCACCAACAATGTTAGCTTACCAGGTAGTAAATTTTTCTTCTGAATTTCAGGGAACTCATCAACACCATCCATTAAGATGGAGACAGACAACATTAAAAAAGATCCTACTCTACTAATGAAATCACAACTTCTGGAAGTATTCATATGTATAAGGAATATGTATACAGTCAGAATTATATACTTAGGGAAGAGATCTTATAATTCTTTAATTTGTAATTAGGTTAGTTTGCCAGTGAAACAATTGAGGGCAACACATGCAATGACTTTTTCAGGGAAACGCAGTAGCAAAATCAAAACTAGAACCTGGGTCTTCTAACTTTTCTTTTTCTGGAACCCAATGCCAATTGCGTTCCCCGCCCCTGTACTTTGGTGTGCCTATCATAATGTTAGCATTTCTACATAGAGTTGTCAGAGTAGTTAAATCTCTTTCAATCTGTTGCTTTTCAGAAAGTTATGTTTTTGATCGGGTTTTAATCCAGATCTGAGCATGTGATTGATCAAAAAAGACTAATGTACTAGTTTTAGAAGAGTTGTGCTCTACATGTTTATAAGGTCTTTTACTTTATATGATTATATATATTTTTTTCTCCAAGGGTATATTCAGGTTGAAGAATAGGTCGAGTTCCTCAGGTCTGGGTTTGAGCCCTAGACTCTAGAGATCAGCTATAACCCCTCTTAGACACAGCATTAAGCACCTGCAGCCCTGGTATTTCGGCTGACATTGATGGGTATGCTTGGTACACTTTAAATTTGCAAAGTGCTTTCCAGGGCTTTCTCTTCCTTCATTCTTACCTCAGTTTGGTAGGGTAGAAGATGAAAGTCCATATATATTAAGTGACTTGCCCAGAGTCATCAAATCAATGAATGGCAATATAGATATTAGGAATTCCAGTGTCTGAGTTTTTAGGTCATTGCTTACCCCCACTGATTCATGCTGCCTCTTTTTAGTACTATACTTTGCCACTACATATAGACTTCTTTTAGAAATCTTGGAGATTTGACTTTCACTGGTGATTGACAGAAAGCTCTAGTTGAGGACTTTATCTGGGAAGGAAGACAGTTCAATGAAAGCATTTGAGATTTGTATATGAAAAGAAAAAGGGGGAATTAATTTAAGATTTTTACATTTGAATTGGCTCTAGCTGGGAGGAGGGGGAAAATCAAAGCTCTAAAAACACTAAAAACATTAGTGCCTAAATAAATGAAGAGACTACTGTTGTCTGTTTCAGATCTCATCAGGTGGGTCACAAAGTTGTTTCTCCCCCCCCCCATTTCTCTTCTACACACCTTCTAAACTCTCCCTTCCCTTTCTCTTTTCTCAGCCCCCCCCCCCCCAGCAGGGCATGGTGAATTTTAGAAAGGATAGAACCATTGGAAAGACATCTCACCATCTGTTTCCTGCTGGGGCTTTGTTTGAAATGACTTAGTGCCCTTTTTTTATTTAAATCAGAGTTTATTTGTAAAGTACAGATATTGTATGCAGATTAATATATGTTCTCCTGCCTCTTTACACAGTGTTTATTGGAAATGCAGTTCCTCCATAAGCTCCTCCCTGCCTCCCCCTCCCAAATTACGAGTTTAATAAAGGCGAACAATTATGCTTAGAGCAGTAATCATCCTGCGATTCCAAACCATTTTTTGGATCTTGATAAGTATTTATGGTGTGTTGAGAAATACAAGGGAAGCCGGAAAAAGCTCTTTGCTAGGTAGAATCCTCTGACTCGTCATCCACTATCAAGAAGCCTCTTCCAAGTGACTGAAGCAGGGAAGCTGAGCCAATCAGAGGACTCTTTCCTGGCTCTGTCATCAGTCCTTGGTTGGGGAAGGGTTTTGCTTTTATGCTCTGTATTTGGAAGACAGATAAAATGCCAGGTCTGGACTGCCTCTAGGGAGAACCTTCCCCTCTAGGATGTGCAGGAGTAACATCTTGGCTGGAGAATCCACAGAAAATTGATAAGGCAGGCTCAGTTCTTCAGCATAGGCCTTTTCTACCTTTTGACCCAGCTGTGGTTTTGTAGCAATTTTGCTTTTGTCCTGAAAGAGGTGCTTTGGATTATCAGAGCTCCATGTACGACAATTTGTACCTGCATGGATTTGAAGATTCGGAGGCGGTAAGAATTTTCATAGCCTTTTCCCTCGACCCTCCTACTATCCTCTTCTTTCTCAACCTCCCCCCTCCCCAACCCCCTATTACTAAAAACCTAAAAGGCAATGCAGGAAACATGGAGCTGAGATCAAGCATTGTTCTGATGTGAACTGACTGCTCTGTTAATGTATTATATACAGTTTACAGTCACCTGAAACAATCCTCCATTACATAATTTCTTGTCAGGCAGTTTTTTTTTTTATAATGAAGATGACAACCAATGCTTAAAAAGATTGTAGGTTATCTTGATATATAGACTATCCAGTCCACATTTTCTCTGACAAGGTGTGACTAATTCCTTATGGGACCAGTTTTTTTTTTTTGTTTCTGTTCTTTTTTTAAAACTATGCAAAAAGCTGTTCCAGTGAATATACATTTTATGTCAGCAGGATTAATAGGAAAAGCCCATTCATTATATAATACTTATTTTGAACTGGCATGAATGGGGAATTCCTGAGTTGCTGTCTGGGTTATTTGCTTTCTGAACAAACAACTCGTGCCTATCTATTGCTTCTTTGTTAAAAGAATCAGATGCATGTGCCTGTGATAATATAATACCATAGTACTGTGTCACAGTGGCAGTGTGTGGGGCTCATGTACTCTTCCTGGGATGCTGAGATGGATGGACTCATAGACATTTGAATTAGAAAACTGGACTTTTGTTTTTAGCCTATTGCCAAAGCTAATAAAATCTGTTCAAATTTGGATTATAATGCTCACTAAAATTCCCTCCCCCTACCCTCACCCTCCAAATCATACCTATAGGGTGTTAGGTAGTTTTGAGTAAAGAATAGGATTGATTTCCTGGTTCTTTTCTCTAAGTCTGCTATTGCTGGTTGTAGTTCTTGCTTCTTTCTTCATCAGTTACATAGAAACCTTGCAAGGCTGAATTATTTTTTATTTTGGGAGACAAGGAAGAGGGCACATTGTAGGAGTTTGCTTTTATATGAACATTTTGCTATACATACTGTCACATATTAAATAGAAATGTTACATAAGGTTCTGTGGCTAAACACAAAATAAAAAGATTATAATATAAATTAGTGTATACGTCAATGCAGACGTATGTATCAAATGATGTGATGTCCATGGAAGATAAAATCCTCAGTTCAGATAAGGCATTCCATTCTTCTGTTTCTGTGCTTTAGTAGGCACTAACTTTAATTCTGTAAAGTGTAACCTCTCAACATGTTGCCCAGCACACTAGTAAATTATCCAGCTGTCAATTTATTTCAGGAAGAAAATCTGAAACCTTTGCAATTAGAATGGAGAAAATACACAACCGGGAGTTAAGGGGTTGGATGGGATGGGGGAATATAAAATACAAGTATTTGAATTTTGTGCATCAGCTTCCCTAGATCTTTCCCAAGACCTGATTATTTTTATAACTCTTCTCTCTGCACTCAGTTATGAAATATTTAATGCCTTGTTGAATTTTGTACTCAAGTTTTATTTTCAACCATTAGTTCTAAACTTGGACATCCCGTGTACACAAATGGATTGGAGTTATTTCAGAGGTACCTCTCAAAACTAACTCTGTTATTAACAGAATCAACTAGGAACTAATATTTCCAGCTCTATGTTCTTGAGAATTATTGAAATTCCTGATGCCCTGGTTCAAAGGGGAACCATTATAAGTGTGAAGGCATTTTTTTTTTCCTTAGCCTCATGGGACAGTGTAGCTTACCCTGTAGAATGGGGAATTAAAACTGCATTGACTTGGTACGACTCAGGTAGCCAAGTTGCCGGATAGTGGGTTGGTACTGCAGTGCCGTACTGTTGGTGACTAAGTGGTTGCCAACAACCAAAGAACCCTTGGGTTGAGCAGATCTGCGGAGGTGAGGAACCTGGGGGAGGCCTGTGAAATGGAGGAATTGATCAGGTGAATTTCTGATTTGGGATGCTTTTAGCTGGGTGGGCTAGAATTTTTTTTTTCTCTTACTTAGATGCTGGGGGAAAAGAAAACATTCAGGAGGGTGAACTGTCTGTAAATGCTCATTTTAGTTTATTTGTTTTTATAAGGAAGAATAATGTGATGTGTTACCCAAGATGGTGTGAACAGAGCTTCAAGCCAATGGAGAAGACTAGGCCTAAATAGCTGTGCCGATGAAGTGAAAAATACAGCCACACCTGGAGTATTCACATCCTCAGCAGTCATTCTCAGTGCAAATGCATTTATGGCTGTAAGTGTGTGGGTTTGAACAGAATAAAGCAAAACACTTTAAACAGGTTTGGTGGATAGGAAACCAAAGGTTTTACTCAGATGGTGAACTGCAGCCAGATAACATACAGACACTGAAGGATGAGTACTGCTGCACTTCCTTTTGGGGGTTGGGAAGTCATCAGGCAGTGGCCTGTACTCTGTGCTGTGGGGAGGGTTGGGGGGTGTGATTTTTATGATAGTGGTTCCCTCCCCCCAGATAATAAATGACTGTGACCATTCAATAAGTCTGTAATAAGCCATTATTGCCTAAGGATAGATGATTTATTCTAAATAAGATATTTTATTGTACTCAGAAACTCTTATTATTGCAGTAAATTGGAGGTCTGAATGATCTTCTTTTGCAAGAGTTGTACATATGTGTATGTTTTAATTTTTTTATTTAGAGGGTTGGCAGTAATTTATTACACTAGAGCTATTTGCTTATTGCCTCTGTGTATTTAACAGAGAAAAGAGTTAAGACTCATTGATACCAACTGAAATCTGGGAGTTTCATGTTCTTGGGTCCTTACCAGGCTTTGTATAGGTCACTTAAACGTTACCTTGGTTTCAGGAAATGTGATCCTGTTTGTTCTGAACTAGATTCTGAATGATTCTATGTAAAAGTTAAGTACCCTATGCCTAGACACATCATCATATGAGAGCTGATATTTTCAACACATCCTTTATCCCATGTCCTCTTCCATCTTCAAGACAATTTCAAGTTAGACCAAGACAATTAGGATCAGCCATCAGTAATATGTAGATATTGGATAAGGAGACTTGGTCTACACTCCAGCACTGGGCTTTTAAAAATATTCAGACATAAACAGCTCACCTTCTCCCCCCCCTCCCCCTTCCCCCACCCCATTTATTAGTAATTTAGGCAGTTGATAACTGTGGGACAAGTGTGCAATTTAAATGGGGATATGATGTAAGTTGTTTGACATTAGTGGAAACACTCTAGGAATAGAATTTATTTGTTGGGTGATGCACAGGTATTTTTACTGTTGGCACAAGCTTTGAAACTACAATTGGACCTTGTTGCAAACTTTTGAATTTTGTCTAAGTGCAAAATGGTGAGACTATTATAGTTTTCAGGGGAGGTAGTGAGGTACAATCAGAAAGAGTTGCAAGATTTGGAGTCACAGAAGATCTGGATTTGAATCCTGACTGTTACTTATTAGCTGTGTGACCTAAGGCAAGTCACATCATCCCTCTTGGCCTCAGTTTCTTCATTTATGAAATGTGGAGGTTGGATAAGATGACTTCTATGATCTAACTATAAGTATATAATACTATGAATTATATAGTAAAGCTCCTGTCAACTTTATAGTTGTTTTCAGCATCTGTAGCCTGGTTTCACTGATGAAACTACAGCAGTTTCCATATTCTTGAATTTTTAAAGACTTTGAAGAAAAGACTTAAACTTTATCAGTAAACGAAATGCTTAGATTCAAGGATCCAAGCAATAGAAGGGATATTCTTTCTATATGCATATTCAGAAGGATATCCTTTAAATATTTTCCACCAAAGGAATGATCTAATGAGCTATTTGTATTGATTTTTTTGATATTCCCTGAACATAAAAGATAAACACGTAGATGAAGATAAATTGTACAAAGTTAAGAGCAAACTCAGTCAATGCATATATAAATATAATCAAATTTTTTTAATAATCTGTATATCTGCTATAGTAATTACCTATAAAAGCTTAACAATTCCTTTGTTAATCTATAAAAATATTTTTCCATATAAAGTGTATCAATGTGTGTCTATGAACACATAATCATAATTATCTTTCTAACTGATGATTGATATATGTACAATCATAAAAATTTAGAAGAAAAATTAACCACCTTTGAATATGAAAAAAGTTCCTTAAGACTGTTAATAAGTATACTTGTTAAGATAAAAATTATTTTTCTAAAAGACAAAATATATAAAAGTTCTTACTGTGTCAGTGTGACATATGGCTAGTATGATGGATTTGGAGTCAGGAGGACCTGGGTTCAAATTTTGCAGCTGATCTTTACTTATTATATGACCCTAGACATGCCACTTAAATCCTCAGTTTCCTTATCTGTAAAATGAGGAAGCTAAACATGAGGTCCTTTCCAAATCTAAATCTAATGACTCTATAAGGAGGATGAACCTCAAAGAAGAAAGATTGGAATCCTCTGAAACATTTGGAGTATTTTCTTTTTGGGGGGGGTAACAAAAGAGCTTAATTTCTTTTGAAAGCAACATGAAGGCAAAAGTCAAGAAAAATATCATTTATGATTTAAGAGATGGAAGGAAGTGCCTTGCATTTGCTAAAAACTCAACAAATATCTCATTTGATCCTTTTTCTTGATAGTTTCTACCAATCTTTTTTTTTGCAAGGTTCTGAATTTTATAATATTTTTTCTCCCTCCCTCTCTTCCCTTCCTTCCCTACCCCCAGAGAAGGCATGCTGATATAATCTCTACATTTGCTTCCCTGATACTCATAGATCCAAATTGAATGAATTGAGTGAAGAAATGACTCCAATAGGAAGAAAGAAAACATTAGAGATAGCAAAATTACATAATACATATGAGTTTTTAAAAATGGAAGATAATGATCTTTGGTCTTTGTTTAAACTCCACAGTTCCTTCTCTGGATACAGATGGTATATTCTCCATCACAAATTTCCTAAAATTGTCCCTGATTATTGCACTGGTAGGGTGAGAAAGTCCATCAGGGTTGATCATCATCTCATGTTGTTATTAGTGTGTATAATGTTCTTCTGGTTCTGCTCATCTTTCTCAGTATCAATTCATGCAAGTCTTTCCAGGTTTTTCTAAAATCCTGTCCCTTATGATTTCTTATAGAACAATAGTGTTCCATCACATACAAATACAAAATGTTCAGCCATTCCTCAACTGATGGACATCCTTTTGATTTCCAATTCTTTGCCACTACAAACAGAGCTGCTATGAATATTTTTGTACAAGTGATTTTTTTTTTACCCTTTTTCATGATCTCTTCAGGGTATATGCCCTAGTAGTAGTATTGCTGGATCAAAGGGAATGGACATTTTTATTGACCTTTGGGCATAATTCCAAATTACTCTCCAGAAAAGTTGGATCAGTTTACAGTTCCACCAACAATGCTTTAGTATTCAGATTTCCCACATCCCCTCCAATATTGCATTATCCTTTCTGGTCATATTGACCAATCTGAGAGGGGTGAGGTGGTAACTCAGAGATGATTTAATTTGCATTTCTCTAATCAGTAATGATTTAGAACAATTTTTCATGTGACTATACATACATAGCTTTGATTTTCTTGTCTGAGAATTGCCTTTGTATATTGTTTTACCATTATCTCATTTGATCCTTCAACAACCCTGAGAGGCAGGTTTTATTATTTCTTCCATTTTGCAGCTGATATAGAGAATAAATGAGTTGCCTAGGGTGGTAAGTGTTTGAGACTAAATTTGAACTCAGGTCTTTTTAACTCTATGAGGGGGAAGTATTCCTTACTGTATGGGAGACAAGAGGATCCCATTATAAAGTCAAAAAATGTTCCCTGTCCATCTTCAGAAAATACAAAGTTTTATTAAAATTTAACGATCTAAATGTTTGAACTGGAACCCTGTTGTATCATGTATTAGAAGAGAAAATCAAATGTTCATTATCTTTTGTTTGATTCTGTAAAGAGAAAAATGAGAACACACATTTATCCTCAGCTTGTTTATTCTTAGGGTAAAAGTTTTGCAAGGTTAAAGATGTATAGGCTCTGTACATCTTCTAGTACCTTAGCTTTCTTGGAATTGCCATAATTTAAATTTATTAAGATGAGTTCTAGACATGGTTAATATAATGATCTTGTTTATTATCAAACTGAAAAGAAGTGAAAGGAATCTCAAATTAACCATGGTTCCTTAGTCACTAATTAGAAGTCATAGAACCACCTTTTCATTTCCTTCATTTCTGCAGAAAGTGAAGTAGGTGTTATGGTCACTTCCTGCTTTTTTCCCAGTCCTCTTTTCTTTCTCATGTCTGATTTCTTCCTAAGAATCATTCTCTTTAATCAAAAAGCCAATTTAATTCAAATGTTTGTAAAATAGTCACAGTCACATATAAGATCAAATTAGCTTCACCCTAATTCATAGGTACAAATTGGTCCTAAATCATAGGAGCTGTTTTGTGAACTGTACTGCCAGTCATAAAAGGGACCAGACTAGGAGGGCATAGGAGCATATATCCTAGAACCAGAAAGGACCTCAAGGAAATGTAGTGCTTTATGGTTTGCAAAGTACTTTCAAACAATATTTCATTTGAGGAATCTGAAACACACAGGTATTAAGTGATTGCCCATTCACATAAAAAATCTGAGGCAGGATTTGAATTCATCTTTCTGATTCCAGATCCAGATCACTCTCCGTTGCTAAACTAAGGCACAGTGGGATTAAATGACTTGTTGAAGGATATTCAACTAATAAATACATATATGTGCAAATCTCTCACTAGAACTGAGGGACCTTCTCTAGTTCTGATCTTGTCCTGATCCATGTCCAGCTTTTGAGTCCAGATGGCTGTGGAGGAGAAAATGAGGCTGCCCTCTCACTTAAATCCAACTCATTTGCATGTCATGGCATCACTTCCCTGATGTCATGGTCTTCTGAATGAAGGACAAACAACAATCAGAGGAAAAATAACTCAACATATTCTACTTAAGTTTGGTCAGTAACATAATTTTCATATGAAAATGATAGCATGACTTTACCTCTCCCTAAATCTTCCATGATCAATGTGGGTCCCATGTATGAGTATGATGCTTCGTGTCTTTGTTGTCATGACAGACAATTCTATTAATCTTTGGTTCTAAAATTAGAAAGAACCCTAGAGAACATCTAATACAACCTTTTCATTTTACATGAGGAAACAGATACCCAGAGAGATGAAGTTATTTATTCAAGAAAAAAACAGATAAAACCCCAATCTTCTAATTTCTTATCTGTTTTTCTGGTACTTAGACCTTGTTTCCTTTATTTTCCCTTTAAATTTTTATACTTAGGCACAATACTCAAAATTTTTTTTTACAAAATTATATTATTGGAATACTTATTTTTATATATTTACCTTTATTCTTCTTGAAATTTTTTAATCTTCATTATCTTCAAATAGGGTCAAAATATACCTATGGTATTTTATTCGACAATATAAAATACAACTAAAATCCCAAAACATTTCTTAATCATATTTGAAGCAGGTTATTCAGTCAACAAATACTTATTAAAGTCATGCAGGGCATGGATATTGTAGGAAAAACACCAGACAAATGGTGAATAAATTTAATCAGTCTTCATTTCTCCAGTTGCTGAGGACAGAATACCAGTAGGAATACAGAGTGCTGTGCCAGAGATTGACAGTCAAACAACTAGATAAAATAGTAATTGCAGGTTGGAAGTTGTATGTTTTTATATTCTGAACTTTAACTTATGACTTTTGGGGGATGTTTGTCATCCATGAAATTATTTCAGTTGTTACTATACATTTAGGTACACAAAGCACACAGACTAATATCTCAGATTTCATTCTGGAGGAGTATATGGATAACCAAAATATTTTTCAACCTTAATTAATTTGTATCAACTCTAAAATGCCTTTTCTTTAGCTTTTCTGCAGTTCTGACTGTGTCTTTGGTCTGATCCTGACCGTATTAGGACATAAACATGAAGAAATGAGGTCTGGATAAATAAAAGCACTTGACCAAGGGCATAAACTTGAAGACCTAAAATGAATCTAGATCTTATAACTTCTTAATTTAGGGGACTTTCCTCTATAACTCATGACCTCTATGAAACGAATTGGAATTGTTTTTTTTAGTGGAGAGAAGGAAAAAATGTGCTTTAATTACTGTCTTCAAGGTAGATATTGTCCATGGAAAACTGCCCAAGAGGAAATGAATTTAAAGGAAAGTGCAAGTGTGTTTTTTTTTTTGGTTGGGTGTTGTTTCTTGGGGGGAAGGGGGTGGAGTTTTGCTATAATGAAAGAAAAAAATCTTGACTGTCAAGGTTATAAAACACAAGGAGAAGGCTATAATTTCTCTTCCTCTTTTCAAGAAGGAAAAAAGGCCATTATCTCTTTTGAATGGTTTAAACGTTCATTTATTTGAAGTTAGAGGGCTGGACCTGATGTATGCCAAAGGTCCTTTCTAGCACTGGGTTTCTGTGGCTTTCATGATAAAATGTAGTTGTCAACTAATTACAATGATGCTGCTTCTTCAAGAATGTTTTTTAACATATGTGCTTGACTGCTTGCTGTGCTAGCTTCCCATTACCCATGGACTAGATTCTCATTTTGGTATCTTTTCCCTTTTCTCAGTCTCCTGCACCTAGACTGTGTTTTCTCCTACTATTAGAATGTGAACTCCTTGACAGCAAGGACTCCTTCATTTTTCTATTAAATTCTCAGTACTTTTTGGAAAAAGGTAGAAAGTAAGTGCTTGGTAAAAACCATTTCATTCATTCATTCATTCTTTCATTTTTAGGTTAGAGAGCATGAGATAGTAGTTAATAATAATAATATGAATAATATTCAAACAAATAGACTCTTACTGGGCTATGGTAATTTTGATTATAGATATTGGGTTTCCTTTTTGACCTTTTTTTTTCCCTTGAGGAATGGGTTGTCCTTTATGTGTTAAAGTAAAACCATGACTCATTATTAGTGAATTTGTTTTAGTAGTTTTTAGTAGAAGTGAAAGGCTATAGTTATTTATTCACATTTCTTTATCTGGATTTTAAAAATTATTAAAATGTTTTATTAAAAGCTTAACTGAACACCAGTTTGATCTACTAAACCTGCTATTAACAATTTACATTACAATGACTTAATTTTAGTTCCAATCATCAACAATTTTCTGGTGAATCTCTCCTAAGTCCATATCAGTAGTATTTATCCTTTCTCGGTCATCTTTCCTCTTACTTAGTTGTAGTTGGGGAGTGCCACATTCTTTTGTTTCTTCTTTTCTTATTTTATTTGATTGCATAAAGGTCTACATCCATCATTCTTATTGGCTCCCTTTGGAACTAATGCATGGCTTTACTTGGGTTTGGGTTAAGGATCCTGTTTATGGCCATAGAACAGAGAGCAGTTGACTAACCCCAGGGGAAATCAAATCTAAGGCCTTGACCTGGAAAGCTTAATAAAACCTATTTTCCATGTGCCACTTTTCTCCTTATATTGTGACTTTGCTTTTTTTAATGGCCTTACATTTTTGAAATTAAGAGGGACATAGAGAACTTCCACAGGGTCTATTGGAGAGCCATGAACAATGAAGATGATTAAAGATTTTACTCTCAGCTCTGTGGGCCAAGAAGGAGAAGCAAGCTGAAGCTGTAGAGTAACTTTAATAACCTTTCAAGTATATACAAGAACTCTCATACCATGGATGATGGGCTATCTTGAGGGAAGGCAGGACTCTAAGGAAAAATCGACCTAAAGTAGCTCAGTAGGCTTTTACTTTAGTCCAGAAGCCCTTAACCTTTTTTTGTGTCACGAATGTCTTTGGCAGCCTGGTGAAGTACGTTTAAATAATTGAAGAAAATGTTCCATTTCACTGAGAGGTTAGTGAAAATAAAGGTATAATTTTCTTTCCCATACAAGATTAAAGATCTTGAATCTGTTTATGGGTTTTTTTGGAATCTTCAGCTCACTGGTTAACAACTCTTGGTTTGATTTGTAATGGAGAACCTCTTAAATATTGGAATGTATTATTAAGGAAAGGTGTTGGAATATTATCTTTCTTTGACCTGTGGTTTAGGCTAGGTCTCCCTCAAAGGCAGATATTCTTTTGTGTGAATTCAGAAAACCAGACCTTCTCCCAGAATTGTTAACAGTAGGTACTGTTTTCTGTTATCTTTTCCTTCAAGTACCAGTGTCAATGATGTTCTCTATACAATATTTGCTTAAAGAAATAATGTTTCATGTTGTAGATCATTATTTCAACTTTTGGACAGATGTTAGATCCAGGGTCTGGGTGCTGATGCTGCTTTTCAGGACTAGATCTTCCAGTCTCAAGATACAATGATGCCCATCCCATGTCCAGTGTTTTGTTTTATGGTAATTTTGAATTCCTGAAGATTCAAAGATCAGACCTTTGATCATGGGGAGATTATTTTTTTTCTTGAGTTTTTTACACCTACATAAGACAGTCTTAGGCTGAGTAGATCCCTGGGTCTTGGAGGCTGGAAAACTGAAATAAGAATTAAATTCTTAGGCTGTTATCCTAGGAAAGGAATAGCATATAAAGGAATAGTATAAATGTTAAAGGGAGAAGCTTGGGAGAAGAAAAGAACTTTCTCATCTAGGTGTATTAGGAAAAAGAATCTATTGTTGGTATTATCCTTGCCCTGTTTGCTTCTTCATCTACCTTGATCTGATGCAAAAAGCCCCCTTGCCTTCCTCTGACATGAAGATTCCCAGGGAAGAAGATATTTTGGAGAGAGCTCTTACTTTTGGACACTAACTGCTTTTAGAACAGGCTTTTCCTGAGCAATGCCAGTCTGTGAGGATGTCTGTTCTACACACTTTTAGGTCTTTGCTTTTGAACAAAGTGACTGTGAATGACTGACTATACAAGGGAAATAAGTGGGAGATAAATGTGGTGTGGTGACTCTTAGGAGTCAGCATCATGGGTTAGAGACTTTTCTCTGCTATCAGTTAGCTATGGGTTCCTTGTAAATCATGTCTTATATCCCTGGGTCTCAATATTCTCTGTAAAAATGGAGAATCAACAGTTTTGATCCAAATGTAAAATAGTAGTAGTTTTGAATCTCAACTGATGTTCAGTTTGGCAAGCTTGTCATTTTATAGCTATGGGGACTTTTATTTGAGCAATCAAGGATATGAGTATATGTATATGTAAATAGGTAATAAAGATAGTAGTTCATATAAGCTTTTATTGCATATAAATTTGCAATTTAGCTAAAATATTATAATTATTTTATAAGTAATGCTTGTAATCATTTTAATTTCCAGATTATGTATTCTATATGTGTATTGCCTTTTAGAAAGTAGTTTCATTCGTTATCTTTATAATTCACAAATTATTGTGAATATTCATGATCGTAGCCTAGAAAGGATGAATTTCATTCATTTAATTATTATAAATCTTTTTTGTAGTATTTTGGATAAGTTTTGTGTTTTTGGACTCGCAGTTAGAAGGTGCTACTTAAAGAACTGCATATGGTATATTCTTATCAGGATATTTAAGTATTTTGATAAATCTTATATTCATGCTTAAGTTTTAAAATAAAGGATATAAATATACCTCAAAAATCTCTTAGGGACATCAAAACTTAGATCGGAAGAGGCTTCCAATGACTTTGAATGAAAAAAAAAATAGAAATATTAATATAAGAAAAAATAGAAACATAAAAACAAGAGGCAAAAAAGAACAAGAGAAAAGCCTAACTCAGGGCTCCAAGAATGTTTTGATTCATTTTCCTATCTAATGACAACATGTTCTGGTGGTAAGATGTGCAGCTGTTAGAGATTTTTCCACTGAATTTGAATTTACATAGCAAGAGCCTGGCTTTCAAGACACCAGCCAGCAGCCGGTACAGACAGAGAAGATTTAGAAACTATCCTAATGATTAGTGCAGAGAAGATAACACTGCAAGAAGAATTCAAACATCAAATAGTTAATTTTAGAAACTGACTCAGTCTGAATTTTATACATTTATGATCTGATGTGGTTCTTGGAGTCTTTGAACTTTTATTTTCTAACTTAGAATGTATATGGACTTTAATTTAACAGATTTTATCTGCAAACTAACTCATAGCAACCGGAAGGGTTTGTATTCATGAAAGGTATGGGAGGGGATTTTAGAGATGATTAGTGAGTGGACTATTTTTTTTTTTTTTAGGTTTTTGCAAGGCAATGAGGTTAAGTGGCTTACCCAAGGCCACACAGCTAGGTAATTATTAAGTGTCTGAAGTCAAATTTGAACTCAGGTACTCCTGACTCCAGGGCTGGTGCTCTATCAATTGTGCCACCTAGCCATCCTGGTGACTGCACTTTCTTAAACAAGCCAAAACAAATCCCTAGATTGTTAGGTTACTAGATGGGGTATCTAGAGGATAGTAGGTCCATACTATGCCTTCCAGTTTTTCTAACACATGGAAAATGGAAATTACCCTAGGCCATTGGACAAAGACCCTTTGAAGCAGTTCAGTTAGGGACAGGACAGAGACTAGGCATCTTCTCATCATTTATGACTATAAATATAGGATTGGGGACTGGACCTGTAATTTCATTGATCTGGGGAACTTTATCAGTTTTACTTGATGTAGAGAAAGCCCCGACCAGCATGTATCTCTGAGGTTTAGTCTTAGAGAATTGCCTAGAACTCTAGGCACCTAAGAATTTAGGTGATTCTTTAAAGATTTAACTTTATTTTAATTTTGCTTTTTCTCAATTAACAATCAGTAACTTTTTTCCTTCCCATATCCCCACTTGGGAGGTAAAGATGGGAGGGGGCAGGGGACAAACCCTTATCCAAAACTCCTATTATGTTCATTCAAGAAAAACAAATTCTCACATTGCCCACATCACATCAAGAAATGTGTCATATTCTGATTGAATCTATCATCATTTTGACAGGAAGTTGATATTATGCTTCATAATTGGAATCAAGGTTGGCCACTGTATTGATTAGAATTTGTTATCTTTACAAGGTTATTGTAATTGTATAAATTGTTCTCCTGGTCCTTTTTATTTCACTTGATATCAGTACATATAATACTTCCCAGGTTTCTATGAAATGTTTTTTTTTTAATCACTTCTTATGGTTCAGTAGTATTCTACCACATTTATTTATATCAAATATAATTGATATATTGATAATATATATCAAACATGTTGATATATACATGTATATGTATATGTCAATTGGGTGAGAAGAGAACAAATCAATGCATTTATAAATGCATTGATTTGTTCTCTTCTTACCCAACTGTTGAATACTTCCTTAGTTGTCAGTTCTTTGTCATTACAAAAGAAACTGCTATAAATATTTTTGTAAATAGATCTTTTCCCTCTTTTTTAACATTTTATTTGTTTTTCCAATTTTATACAATAGTAGTGTTTACCTATCATTTTTTGTAAAGTTTTAGATTTTTACAATCCCCCCCCCACACACACATACACAGAAGGCAGTCTGATAGTCTTTATTGTTTCCAGGCTATACAATGATTAAAATTGAATGTGTTATAAGAGTAAACATAAACCCCCCCTCCCTTTTCCCTCTTTTTTTATTTTTATTTTTATTTTTTTAGGTTTTTGCAAGGCAAATGGGGTTAAGTGGCTTGCCCAAGGCCACTTAGGTAATTATTAAGTGTCTGAGACTGGATTTGAACTCAGGTACTCCTGACTCCAGTGCCATTGCTCTATCTACTGCGCCACCTAGCTGCCCCACTTTTCCTCTTTTTAAAACTTTAAATTTAAGTTTAAAAATTTCCTAGGGGTGTAGGCCTAGAAGGTTCAAAGTGGTTGGGTCTAATATCATGCAGAGATCTAAGCATAGTTTCAAATCTCCTTCCAGAATGGAAGTCTCAGTTCCACGAATACTGCATTAATGTGCCTATTTTCCCAGAGCCCTGCCAACATTTTTTAATTTTTTTTTGTCAGCTTTACCATTCTAAAGGGGGAAGCACAGAGTTGCTTAAATTTACATTTCTCTGATAATTAAAGATTTGTAGTATTTTCTCTATGGATATTAATAGCTTAAATTTCTTCTTTTGAAATCTGCTTGCTCAAATTCGTTTATCATTTATTAGTAAAGGAAAGCCAGTAAGCATTTATGGAATGCCTGTTATTTGCCAGTCACTGTACTGAGCTCTTTTACAAATATTATCCATTCGATCTTCACAATGGCTCTTCAAGGTAGGCACTTTTATTGTCTCCATTTTACAGTTGAGGAAACTGAGGCATATAGGTTAAACGAGTTGCCCAGGGTCATACAATAAATGTCTGAAGCCAGATTTGAATTCAGGTTTTCCAGACTCCAGGCCCAGTGTTCTGTCAACTGTCAGAGGAAAATGTGGAGATTTTTTCCCCAGATAACTATTTCCATTCTAATTTTATCTACATTGGTTTTACTTAAGCAAAAACTTTTCATATTTAAGTAATAAAATTTAACTTTTGCAATTTGTCCTCATGCTTGGAAAATGAATTCTTCTCTTGTCCATAGATTCAAATGATAATTTCTTCCTTGCTGTCCTGATTTTCTTTTGATGTCACCTTTTACACCTAAGCCATATATCCATCTAGACTTTGACATATAATGTGTATATAATGCTTGTAATATGAGGCATTGTTTCAGATTTTCTCTCTACTAAGCCTTCTTTGAGTTTTCCAAGTAAATTTTGTCAAATAGTGAGTCCTTCACCCAGTAACTGAGTTTTTTTAAAAAAAACTTTAATGACTATAAACATTTTCCTCCCAATTACATGATGCAAAGATAGTTGTCATCATTTATCCTTTTGCAAGTTTTTGTGTTACACATTTTTCTGCCCAAATCTCTTCTCCATAGCAGAAACAATATGATATAGATTGTACATGTACAATCGTATTTAACATATTTCCATATTAGTCATGTTGTGAAAGAAGAATTAGAACTAAGGTAGGAAAACATAAGGAAGTAAAAACAAAGAAATTTTTAAAAGTGAACATTGTATGTAGCTGAATTTTTTTAATTTATTGAACACTAGCCTAACAGATGAATTAATAATGTTGTATAGCTATTCTGTGTCACTGATTAACCCCAATTTTAAAACCAGTAATGATAGTAATAATAATAATGATAGCTAGCATTTGTATAGATCCTCCTATGCTCCAAGAACTAAGCTAAGTGCTTTTCAAACTTCATTTCATTTGATGCTCACAAAACAAACATGGGAGGTAGTTACTATTATTCTCCTGATTTTACAGTCAAGAAAACTAAAGCAAATAGATGTTAAGTAACTTAACTCAAGGTCACACAGCAGAAAGAATGGGAAATTAGATTTCAATTCAGGTTTTCTTGACTTGAAGTTCAACACTTTACCAGTACTAAATTATTTTTTTCCTGATATTAAATTCTTTTAATGACTACTACCATGTAATAAAGTTTGAGATCTGGTACTTGCTAGACTCCTCTCCTTTCTACTTTTTTCTCTTTTACTTCCCTTTGTCATTCTTGACTTTTTATTTCCTCTGAATGAATTTTATTATCATTTTTCCTACTTGTATAAAATAATTCTTGGATACTTTGATATGGCACTGAATAAATAAATCAATTTAAGTAGTATCATTTTTACTATACTGGATCAGCCCACTTTTAGGCACAATTAATATTTCTTCAGTTGTTTGTCAGTGTTTGCACAAGCAGTGTTTTATACATATAGTTCTTGTGTTTATCTTAGTAGAATTCCAATAATTTTATAATTCTGTTTTTATTTTAAATGGAATTTTCTTTTTCTCCTAGATAGGTTTTGTTATTATACAAAAATGCAGACTTTTTTCCCAGATTTTTTTTGGTATCCTACAACAAATGTTACTTTTTCCAGCTAGATTTTTAGTTGACTCTCTAAGGTTCTCTAAGTAAACCATTATATAATTTGTAAAATACAGTAATTATTTTTCCTCTTTGCCTATGCTTATTCTCTAAATTTCTTTTTATTTTCTAATTATTATAGCTAGTATTTCTAGTACTATATCAAATAGTAAGAGTGTTAATGGACATACTCATTAGAAAGTTCTCTAGTTTATTCTCCTTACATATAATTCTGACTCTAGATTTTAGATATACTATGTTCTACATTGAGAAAAGTACCATTTGTTCATATCTTTTCTGGTTTGCTTTCCCCCCATAAAAGGATTATATTTTTTTAAAGTACTTTCAGCTTCTATTGATATAATTCTAAAATATTTGTTGTATTTGTTGTTAATATGGTATGTTATATTGATAGTTGCCAACTCTGCATTCCTGACATAAACTGAACTTGGTCATGGTGTTTTTATCCTTTTGATACATTGTTATAGACACTTCATTTATATTTGATTTAATTTTCTGGATCAGTAATAATTAGAGAGGTTAGTGGTCCATAGTTTTCTTTTTCCCTTTTTGACTCTTCCTGTTTTGGGTATCAATATAATAGTTGTATCATGGGAGGAATTTAGGCAGATACCATCTTTTCCTTTTTCTTAAAATAGTTTATGTACTATTGGAGGTAATTGTTTTTAATTGTCCTTTGAGTGCTTGATAAAATTGCTCATAAATCCATCTGGTCCCAGAGGTCTTATTTTCTTTTGGAGTTCATTTATGGCTTGTTAAATTCCTTTTTGTGAGATTGCATTATTAAAATGCTCTATTTCTTATTTTATTGAATATCTTTTAAAAATAAATATTCATTTTTTAAGTTGTCAGTTTTACTGGAAAGTCATTGGAGAAAATAGATTCTAACAATTTCCTCCATTTCTTCATTTGTTGTACAATCTCCCTTTTAATTTTCAGTACTGGCAATTTTTTTTAATCTCTTCTTTAAAAAACTCAAATTAACTAATGATTTGATTAATTATTTTTTTCTCCACAAAATGCTTCAGCTTCCAGTTTTATTTATTAATTCAGTGGAATTTTTACTCTCAATTTTGTGAATCTTCTCTTTGATATTCAGAGTTTCAGTTTTATTATTTAGCTTGGTGGCTTTGTAGTTGCATGATCTGCTCTTTCTTTTGTTGATTAAAGTGTTTAGAGATATAAAATATTCCCTGTAGTCTCACAAATTTTGGTGTATTGTCTTATTGCTGTCACTTTCTTTGATGAAACTATCCATTATTTTTTTCTATGGACCATTTTTTGGCCCACCAATCTTTAGAATTATTATTTGTTGTCTCCAGTTAATTTTTTTTCCAATTTTACCTTTGTTTTTCTACTGCCTTCATTTTCAAATATATTTCTTCCCTATCCAGAGAACCATTTCATATAATGATTAAACACATTTTAAAATAGTTCAGTAAAACTGAAGAACATATCAAATAGGATATTTGCATACAGTGTTCAAGACAACTGCATACAGTTAATCTTTTTAATCTTTTCCTCAACTACCTTTTATATAACATATAAGTTAAGCGGTTTTCCTCAGATGATATAACAATTTGTAAGACAGGTCTTGAACTTGAGGACTTGAATTTTTTTGGCTTAGAAGCACACTTTCTCTCCACCAAGCCTTATTGCCTCTCTATCTTGCAGACTTGAGGTTTCAAAGAAATCTTTTGACTTTTTGCTATACTGATGCTTTACTATGTACCAGAAAGCCAGTGTCATGCAATGGAATTTAACAATGAATTTGGAGTCAGAGGACTCAGGCTCAAGTTGTCTTCTATTTAGATCCTGTGTGAGGATGGGAAATTCACTTAACCTCTCTTGGCTTTGGTTCTTCATCTTAAAAATGAGTAGGTTGTACTAAATGACCTGCAAAATCCCTTCTGCTAAATTCAGGGTTGTATAATATCATGCCTGGTGACATGGATTCTACAATATCATGCCTGGTTCAAAGGACAAGGAAGTTTTTTTTCTTGTAGATACTTGTTCTCACCTTCTGCATGAGTAGCTTTTTTTCTCTTTTTTAGGTTGTGAGTAGCTTTTAACCAAATGAAATATTCCAACTTATTCCAAAAATTAAAAGGGGATTTTAAGAAATACCAGTTGAGGTTGTTTATAAAAAGTACATGGGGCTTTCATTGACTGTAGATGCCTAATTTAATTCATTTGAAATGTATACTGTTTTTGAACTTAAAATACTTTATTCTTTATTACCTTTAGGATAAAATAACTCCTCAGCTTGGCATTCAAGCCTTCCCCTTATCTGTTCAGTTTTGTTTCATTGTTCTCTAACATAATCTGTTCTCCATTCAGGTTGGGATTCTGACACTTATCTGAATATACTATGATCATTTCCAGTTCTAAGCCTTTCACCTTTTTTTATTATTATTATTAGAGATTTTATTTATTTTGAGTTTTATAATTTTCCGCCTAATCTTACTTCCCCCCCCCACAGAAGGTAATTTGTCAGTCTTTACATTATTTCCATGGTATACATTGATGCAAATTGAGTGTAATGAGGGAGTAATCATATCCTTAAGGAAGAAACATAAAGTATAAGAGATTGCAAGATCAAACAATAAGATATCAGGTTTTTTTCCCTAAATTTAAGGTAATAGTCCTTGGTCTTTGTTCAAACTCCACAGTTGTTTCTCTGGATACGGATGGTATTCTCCACTGCAGAAAGCCCCAAATTGTTCCTGATTGTTGCAGAACCAGAAAAACACTGTACACCCTTTAGGGTGTACAGTGTTTTTCTGGTTCTGCTCATCTCACTCAGCATCAGTTCATGCAAATCCTTTCAGACTTCCCTGAATTCCCATCCCTCCTAGTTTCTAATAGAACAGTAGTGTTCCATGACATGCGTATACCACAGTTTGCTAAGCCATTCCCCAATTGAAGGACATTTACTTAATTTCCAATTCTTTGCCACCACAAATAGGGCTGCTATGAATATTTTTGTACAAGTGATGTTTTTACCTTTTTTTCATCATCTCATCAGGGTATAGACCCAGTAGTGGCATTGCTGGATCAAAGAGTATGCACATTTTTGTTGCCCTTTGGGTGTGTAGTTCCAAATTTCTCTCCAGAAAGGCTGGATGAGTTCACAGCTCCATCAACAGTGTACTAGTGTCCCAGATTTCCCACAACCCTTCTAACAATGATCATTATCCTTTCTGGTCATATTGACCAGTCTGAGAGGTGTAAGGTGGTACCTCAGAGAAACTTCAATTTGCATTTCTCTAATAAGTAATGATTTAGAGTAATTTTTCATATAGCTATGGATTGCTTTGATCTCCTCATCTGTAAATTGCCTTTGCATATCCTTTGACCATTTGTCAATTGGGGAATGTAAGCCTTTCACCTTCTGATTGCTCCTTCCTTGTTAGGAATTCTCTTTTTCCCTAATTCCATCTAAAATTTTATTTTTCAGGATCTAGATTTCTCCTCTATCAGGACTTCTTCAACCTTACTTTAATTCAGTTCAACAATCAGCTATTTTTATGTATCAATTTGAGGCACTGAGAATACAAAAATAAAAATGAAACAATCCTTATGTTCAAGGACCTTATACTATGATAGATAATAATAATAGCAACAACTTCTGTATAGCATTTAGCATACTAAACACTACAAATATTTTCTGATTAACTTTGAACAACCCCAGAAAGCATATACTGTCATCATCCTCATTTTATAGTTGAATAAACTGAGGTAGAAGTTCACTGACTTGCCCAAGGTCTGACACTTATTAAATGTCTGAGACTAAATTTGAACTCAGTTCTTCCTGGCTCCCAACACTGTTCTGTATACACTGTACTATCTAATTACCTGTGTATGACATGGACACAGGTAGGCAAGTATAATGTTATATATAACAAACAACTAATATGTTGTTTTGAATAGAACTCAGTGTACATAAGGAAGAGAAATATGAAATAAGATAAAAAGATTATAGGATCATACATTTAGAGTTGGAAGGTACCTCAGAGACCTTCTAGTTATTTCACAACGTAAATGTTGAGGGCTTTAAATTTCAGAATGATAAGTTTGAATTTTATTCTAGAAGGAATAGGTAAGTGATATTGTCAGGTCAATATTTTGCCAAGATCAATTTAGCGATATATGGAGGATAGATGAGCTAGAAGTGAGACTGAAGACCTCCAGAAAACTAAAAAGCTAACACAAAAGTCCAGAATAAAGAGAAATAACCATCTTAAATAGGATAGAGCAGGAATTCTTTTTAAATTTTTATTTAATCATTTTTATTCATTTTTATTTTTTCATTTCATTTTTATTTTTATTTATTTCATTATATATTTTCTAATTGTATTAAATATTTTAACATTAATTTTCTAAAATTTTGAGATTAAAATTATCCCCCATACCCCCAAAAACATAATCTTCCATAAAGAAGCATAAAGAAATTGAAAAATATATGCTTTAAACTTCACTCAGGGTTCATGGAGGAGGATATAACCTTTTTTAATATATATATATATATATATATATATATTATATGTTATTTATTTATTTTTGCAACTTCATGCAATGTTAGTTTTCAATGATCATTTTTGTGCAAGGTTTTGAATTTTACATTTTTCTCCTTCCCTCTCTCCTTACTTGCTTTCTCCTTCCCCCCACAGAAAGCAATTTAATATAAGCTATACATGTATAACCATGCTAATCATAGATCCATATTAATCATGTCATGAATGAAGAATCAAATCCAAATGGAGAAAATAAACATTAGAGAGAAAAGAAGACATAATACATAAAGCAATTTTTTTTTTGGCAAGGAAATGGGGTTAAGTGGCTTGCCCATGGCCACACAGCTAGGTGTGGATGGATCAGAACTCAGGTGCTCCCGACTCCAGGGCTGATGCTCTATCCGCACCGGCCCTGGGGTTGGGAGTACCTGAGTTCAGATCTGACCTCAGACGCTTATTAATTACCTAGCTGAGTGGCCTTAGGCAAGCCACTTATTCTGAAGTCCCATCCCTCATAGTTTTGTATAGAATTATAGTATTCCATCACATATATATCACAATTTCTTCAACCATTCCTCAATTGATGAGCATCCCTTCAGTTTCCAATTCTTTGCTACCATAAAAAGAACTTCTATAATTATTTTTGTGCGTGTGGGTTTTCTAACCCTTCTTTTTTATCTCTTTAGAACATAGACTCAGTAGTGGTATTGTTGAGTCAGAGGGTATGAACAGTTTTATTGTCCTTTTAGCATATTGAGAATAGCTTTTTTGATCAAGAGTCCTTTGGAATTATCTTATATCATCTTTTTGTCTTCTTTTACAGTTGATCATCAGTACAATAGTGCTGTTACTATTACAGTGCTTTTTTTTTTGGTTCTGTTCACTTCATATTGTAGCAGTTCATATAAGAGTTTCCAGGTTTTTCTGAAACCATCTGACCAGGAGTTCTTTTTTATTTAATTTTTTTCCCCTCAGATACATGTACACAAATATTTTCAATATTCACTTTAAAAAAATTTCAAGTTTCAAATTCTCTCCCTCCTTGAGAAAGCAAGCAATTTGATATAGATTGTACATTAGCAAGGAGTTCTTCACCCTTTTTTGTATCACAAACCCCTTCAGCAGTTTGATGAAGGTCACTACTAATTTTGCTTTTTTAATGAAAGTTCAATTTCAGTTAGGAGTTATTGAAAATAAATATGAAGGGGTGGCTAGGTGGCACAGTGGATAGAGCAACAGCCCTGGAGTCAGAAGTACCTGAGTTCAAATCTGGCCTCAGACCCTTAATAATTACTTAGCTTGGGCCTTGGGCAAGCCACTTAACCCCATTGCCTTGCAAATATCCCAAAACAAACAAACAAATAAACAAACAAATAAATATGAAATTTGTCCCATTCAATTTCACAAATCCAAGGTCTTTGAAGAGACTGAGTAGACAAAAGGGAACAAATGCAGGAGATTTTGAAGAGATGGAATTGGGAAGGAAAAAATAATTCCTATGGTACCATTTATTCTTGCATATAAACATATACTTACTTACCTGCCTTGTTACTTAACTTTGATGTATATATTTTTGCCTCTTCAATTATATTATGTTTCTGGAGGGCACGGAATGCTTTTGTTTGTTTGTTTTGAATCCTCTTCAGGTCCTACTGCCCTGTGTCTAGCTGAAGGAAAGCTGTATAAGTCATAACTGCAGGACTATTTCATGTCTACAGGTGTAGAGTACATGTGACTACTTTATTCAAAACAAGGCAGGCTATGATGAAGAGGGCTCAGTTAAAGCAGCTGCAGTTTACAAGATGAGAAGGGCTCATTTAACGAGCTTCAGGCATTTCACTGAAAACTCTGGAAGCTATTCTATTTAGCAATAATCCTGTCTGTACATCATATATTCTCTGCACTTGCTCTCATTTGCAAGGACATTTCCAGAGACATTAACATGAAAATAGGATCATTTCTGCTTTTTTCTTCTTTATTCCCAGACTCTCATTCTAATTCTCTAAACAAATCTTTACAGGCTCATTATGATGATATTTGTGATGTCACCAAGGTTTAGGACATGACCAAAAGGGTCATGCCTTTGAAGGGGTAACAAGCAGATGAAATTTTTCATGTTGTTATCTGAAGTTTAATGGCTAAAGATTGAAGTCCATGAAATTGGATGGAAAAACATGGTTAATTCTAAATAGACGATATTTTAAGTTTTCAGGGAGATTTAGTCTCAGCACTTAGTCCAAAAAGAAGTCTAAATTCTCTTTAAAATATGCCTTTCTGGGGGTGGCTAGGTGGCGCAGTTGATAGAGCACTGGCCCTGCAGTCAGGAGTACCTGAGTTCAAATCCAGCCTCAGACACTTAATAATTACCTGGCTGTGTGGCCTTGGGCAAGCCACTTAACTCCATTTGCCTTGCAAAATCCTAAAAACATAACAACAACAACAACAACAAAAACCCCATTGCCTTGCAAAAACTAAAAATCAAATCAAATCAAATAAAAGCAAATATGCCTTTCCTATCTTTCCATATAGATGAACAAGTAATGCCACTACTTTATATGATTATGTATTAAAATTATTATGGAAATTCCACAGTGTAACCAATTGCCATATTTAATTTTAAATACTTGAAGTTTGTATAACCAAAATCTGTACTATAGTTTAACTTTCTCATATCAACTCTGATGTAACATTTTTAGGTACTAACTATATATAGTCTTAGAGTAGCTAGGTGATGCAGGATAGAGCATTGAGACTTGAGTCAGGAAAATCTAAATTCAAATCCAACCTCAGATACTTGCTGTGTGATCCCTGGAAGGCCTCTATATGTCTCAGTTCCTTATCTATAAAATGGGTATACACTAGAGAAGGAAATGGTAAAATACTCCAGGATCTTTTCTAAGAAAACTATGGGATCATATAGAGTCAGACGTGGCTGAAGAACTGAACAAGAACAGATACTAAAATATAGAATAATATTTGCTGACTATTGTTGAACAGGTTCAGATTTGGCTAGTTCACAATAAATAGCATTTTACATATATAATTTCATTTGATCTTTACAGTGACCTGGTGACTACCAATCTAGTCCTTTTTATTCTTCTGACCTCTGATATTGCAAACTTCATTTTTTAAAGTATTGTTGTATGAGACTCAGCAGGTCACCTTCCCCCTTAAACTCTCCCCTCCTAACTTCCTTCTTAATCACTCATGTTTGTAACATTAGAGTTATAATAATAACAAGATAGTATTTATATAGCAAAACTCTTTACAATTATTATCTACATTTTTATACTTACAACAACCATGAAATCTAGGTTCTATTTTTACTCCTATTTTACAGATGAGGAAACTGAAGTAGGTGAAGCTATTCTTCATTTTCTCTCATACTCCCCCTTACCCTTTTAGTTAGTTGCTGAGTCTCATTGGTTTTCCTTTTATAACATCTCTTGTCTGTCTCCTCACTTTCATAGTCACAGATTACAACTTTATCACTTATTACGTGGACTCTTTTAATAGTCTAATTGGTCCTTCCTGCTCCCAGTCTCTTCCCTCTCGAATCCAACTTCCACACAGCTGATAAGCTGATATTACTAAAGTATCTTACTGTGCTATTGAGATTTCTTGTTTCACTCACTCTTTTTATTGCCTTTAAGAAAAATAAAAACTCAATGTAATTTATAAAGCTCCCCACAATTAGGTCCCAGTTGACTTTTCCATACTTATTTTACATTTCTGCTGGGCCAACCCACTTGCTGTTGCTAATACATGTAACATTCTATCTTCCACCTATTACCTGTGAGAATCTCTATCTGAACCTCTTCTAGGTTCTGTTCTAATGCCTCCTTTATTTTATCTTCTCTATATAGATAATTCCTACATCCAACACTAGTCTCTCTCCTGAGCTCTAGTCCCACATTACCAACTTCCTGTTGAGTATTTCAAACTGGATATCCCATTGGTATTTAAAACATATCTTGTCTAATCATCTTACCCTCATTCCAAATTCAGAATTTCCTTATCTTGGCTTCTTCCAGTTTCATAAAATGATAATCTTGCTATTATTTTCAACTCCTCAGCTTCCATCATCCTGAAAAATCAATCAGGTGCCAAATCTTTCCATTGATACCATCTCTGTCATTATGTCCTTTCTTAGTACTCACACTTAAATCACTTCTAATCTTGAATATGGTAAAGACCTCCCATTTTTTATCCTTACCTTACAGTTTCTCCTTATTGGAAATCTCATCCTCCACATAGTTGCCAAAGTTATTTTCCTTAAGCACAAGTCTTATCAAGTCACTTTTTTATTCAGTCAGCTCCAGATTTCCTTGCCTTTAAGGCCAAATATAAAATCCTCTATTTATCTTTTAAAAACTTTTAACACCAGCCTATCTTTCCAGTATTATTTTATTTTTCCCCTTCCTAAGTTCAACATTGTAGTCAAATTGTCTTTCTTAGTGCTTCTTACACAAGGTACTCCATGTTCTATCTGCATGCTTTTGCAGACCATCATCCTTTATGCTTTCAATTCACTCCGCATTCATTTCAGCCTCCCTGAGCATCTTCAGAACTCAGCTAAACCTCCATCTTCTTCTTGAAATATATTCCAATTCCTTGCAGTTCCTATTGAGCTCCTTCCCTAAACTTCCTTCTATTTTTTTTTATTCTCTATGTCAGGGGAGGGGATCGTCTGACCCATAGGCCATATAATACCCTCAAAATCATTTAGTCTGGCATTGTTAGATGGAACTTGAAATTCAATACATCTCAGTACTTTTTAGGGACAAATTAATTAAATATTGTACCAAATGTGTAAGGCTAATTTTTAAGTTTTGACCCTTGGCAAAAGAAAGTTCACAATTCCTTCACGGCCCCCAACCCCTCTCTATGATAAATCATGTCTTCTCTATATACTTATATATGTTCATATTGCTTCCTACAATAGAATATAAATTCTTTGAGAGGAGGAATATTTTAATTTTTTTTAGTATCCTCAGATGCCTAGCATATAGCAGGTACTTAAATAGCTTGTTGATTGATGCAATGATATAGTAAAGATTAGAAGATACTAGTTAACCAATTTCCTTGAGTTTCAGTCTGAGGAGTTTAGGATTGACCAAATGGATATTAGGAAGTTCCTGTAGAAACTTAAGTAGAGGCAAGATGTGATGTTCAGATGTTTTAGCCAGGTGGTTGTATATGACAGAGTAGAGCATGTAACGTCTGGAGGTGAATAAGCATCTATAATACATCCAAGTCAGGTATGGTTATATTTCTTTTCTGATTCTGAATTCCTATATTAAATTACATGGTCAATGCTCAATTGCCTACACATTTTCCAGTGAGATAAAAACATGTTTTCTGTGTTCCTCAGATTGCTAGGCTCAAAGAATTCGTTGCCTATTGACCAGCTTTATGGTATTGAGTGTCTCAGTACTTACCAGAACAAGCAGAACAATGTTTGGATGGATTGAAATCTTAAGGATCATTCCACAGTTGATTCTGATTCTATTTTAAATGAAGGATTCTCCAAAAACAAAATGGGGACAAGGGTGAAAACAGCAAATCCAGAAATCCAACTTCTACCCTCCTTTGAGGAACCATAGGAGGTGCCTCTTCAGTTCATTGTACACCTAAGTAATAGCTTGCTTCTTTGTTTACTAGACAAATTCTCTAAGAAGTCTTAATTCTCAGAAACTGGAGGAGGATTAATTAGTTTCTGAGTAAAACTCCTTTCCTGATAAATGTTCACTATTAGGGTAGAAACAGGCAGAATCAAAGAATTTCTGAATAAGAAAGAACCTCTGTGGCCATCTAGTTTAGTTTATACTGGGAAAAAAAATGAATTTCCATTACAAAACACCGAAGAAGGAACTGTCCAGGCTTTGCTAAAAACTCCAATAAAGGGAACTCACTAAGTCCTGAGGCAATTCTAATTGTTAGACATCTTTTCTTTTTATCAAACCTGAGTTTGCTTCTTTGTATCTACTAGTCATTACTCCTACTTCTGCCATCTGGAGCTAAGCAGAACAAGTCTAATCATTCTCCTAAGTGACGGCTTCTCAAGTACTTAAAGTCAACTCTCAGTCTTCTCTAGGCAAAATATTCCTTCCTTTAATCAATGTTCACATAAGATAAGGTAAAATAAGATAGTGACAATTTATAGACATTAAGGTTTTTCAAAGGAAGTGTTAACTCATTTGATCTTTCCAATAATCCTGTGAAGCAGATGCTACTATCCTCATTTCATAAGTGAGGAAAATAAGATTGAGGTGTGTTAAAATGATCTGCATTCAATAAGTTCTGAGCCGAGATTTGATTTCAGGATCCACATGACTCTGAGTCTAGGGCTCCATCTAAATACTTCAGTAGACTTTGACATGGACTTGAATGTTAGTTTATGAATGGCCTTACTAAACTGTGGGGCCAAGAGCCAAAAGCATTTTCCAGGAAAAAGAGTACTAATTGTGGTCTATAAGGTTCATTTTAGCCAGCTTCAGTTTGGTGTTTTTCATCATTTACCTGGATATTATATAAATAGGAGTTTTTGTTGTTAAAGACAGGAAAGGGAAAATGTTAAGTATAAAATAGGAAGTAAAGGAGATAGAAATTAAGAAAGCTATGGAGAATAGAGGTAATAGGAAGTGCGTAGTCAAAGTCGGCATGGATTGATAGAGACATGACAATTAAGCTTATATTGACAAGTTAGTACCCATCTGAAGGAAGTCATCAAGGGTAATGTTGGGTCTCAAAACTATATAACATGAAGATCAATCAACATTTATTAACCACCTACTAACACTGTATTAAATATTTCACTGAGATATTGGGGCATGTTTAGTCTTGAAAGGGGAAGATTTGGCGGGGGGACATTGAATCAGAAAACAAATCTTTTGTAAAATAGCTTTAAAAAAATCTGTTACTTCCTTTTCATTCCCAATTTTACCAAACCAGCATCACCTCTCCTAGTTACTTCCCTGCTTTGTCTTCTTTCTAATTTGTCTTGTATATTGGATTTCCCTTTCTCCAACATTGCCCTTATCAATTGAAGTAACTATGGAATGTTGGGAAAAGCCACGAATTTGAAGTGAGAAGGCCAGAATTCCTGCACTAGCCTCTTTACTTATTAGCTTGGTAATCTTGAACAAGTTATAACTCCTGTAAAGCTTAGTCTTCCCTCATGTAAAATGAAAACAATATTCATATAGCAGACTTTACAAATTTAGTGTGAGGATTAATTGAGTTAATACCCATAAAGGATTATATAAAGTTTAAAGCACTAAATCAATATAAACTATTCTCACACCTTTTCTTGAAAACCTAAAATGATTCGTTAGTGTCTAAAGCATCAAGTTAAAATATCTACTTATGCCCTACTTCATTTGATGCCATCCTGCTTTTCAAATCTTATTTCCCATGTTGCCCCAATCTAAGCCAGCATCTACATTGTCTTGGGTTTATTCCACACTCATCCTAGTTTTTCTACTATTATTGATGTTATTCTTTCTGCTTAAACTGCTCTTTTTGTACCTTCTAAATACCATTATCATTCAAGGATTCAAATGACTCCTGCATAAAATCAACATTGTACCTTCTCTAAATTTCAGTTGGTTTTATAGTACATATTATGCAATGAGTTATTGCAGTATAAGGAGTATGCTATGTCTGTATAAGTTGCTAATAGATTGTCTAAATGTTGATCATTGGAAGAACTGATAGATAATCTCTGAAATCTTATCTACCCCTCTCCAAGGAAGACTGAAATTTCTTCCTTAAGAGAAACAGGAAGGTCTACCATTTAGGTCAGTCTCATGCAAAATGCCCCAGGTTTGGCTAGAAACTCAGGTTACATAGTTACTATACTGAACTGTTCATCAGGTCATTTCAACAAGCATCTTGTTTGTCTAATGACTAAAAATAATAATGGGGTTTTTTTGAAGCATTATGTTAGATGTTTCATATGCATTAATTTTCTCTTCCCAGTCAGATGATAAACTCCATAAGGGCAAGGACCATATTGTTAAATCTGGACATAAAATAGATGCTCAATCAATACTTACTGATTGCTTGATTGATATTGCTGGTAACCATATTTCCAATACTATCAGTTTCCTTCATAACACCATGACAAATTATTGATTTTATAAACATTTGGAAATTTATTTTAAATATTTCCATTGTTTGATTTGAAAAAATATAAGTTGAGAAGTAAAGAAGTTTTATTCTGAAGTACTTAGACTTTCACATACCATTATATAATAGAAGACTTTTTTCTTTATATACACATGTATAATAGAAAAGGTCCTTGATTTACAGTGAAAGACCTGGTTTCAAATTCTGACCCATCTACATATTAGTTTTGTGAAATGGGGAGTTTGCCTAATAGCTTTGTGGCTCAGTTTCCTCCTCTGTAAAAGGAAATACCTGACTCATTTGCCTCAGAAGATTGTGAGGAAAGTAAAATGAGATAATATACAAAGAAATTATGTTTAGAGTACTCATTCCTGTATGTGTTTGTCTCAGAATAGTCCTAGAATTACAGTGATGATAATGGAACCTAGCTTCCTTAACATCTGTTCTCATCCTTGACAAGGCAATTCACAAATCAACACCATATATATGAGTATTTTTCTGTCCTCCAACCAGTTCCTGTACATTTCTTCTCACTAAAATATTAAATAGAAATTTATGGATATATTCAGAAATACTTACTTCTGACAGCTTGATGATGTGAAGTTAGAATTAATTTCCTCTACTTTGCTATAAAATTTCTCTGATGGTGTGAGTTATTTATTCTCTCATAGATTCATAACCAATATTTCCAGGTTCTGTGAGACTTAGCTCCTTAATTAGACTGTAAGCTCTATGAAGTCAGGGGACTTTCCTTTTATTTCCTTGTATTTTGCAGGGCAACTAGCACAGAACAGAGCTTTGCACACAGGAGTTGCTCAAATATTTTGGAATAAATAAGTGAACTTATGCTATCATGGAACTGTATCATGCCCTTTTCTTTATTTTATTGAGGGCAGAAAGGAATAAGTTTTTAGGGAAGTTTTCTCAACTAATGAGCAAAAGGATGAATCCAACTTTATGCCTGACATAAGCACCAGTATGCCTATTTAGCTGTTGAGTGCAAGAAGGAAAAAAGACATAATACTATTAGGATACCTCTTTAGGTGAAAAAGAGTTTTTGTTCTATAGGAAAAATAGAATCTTGTTTGTAGTAGGGCAGTAGGAAATTGTATTTTTGGATTCTGAAATACAAACATTGGATTGCTTTTAATGGAATAAGAATATAGGATACTTAATGCAGTGAATGCCAAATTTCTGGCAGACTAGTTCTTACTAATGTGCTAATGGGAGAAATCTAAAGAATTTGTTTTTAGGTTGAATGTACATTTTAACTATGGTTTGAGAGAGTTCTTCTACCTTTGTTCTGTAGTACATTAGCGACTTTTGACAGTGTGATTTACGGCAAATTAGGTAGAGAGATTTTACTGTAACCGGACATTGTGGAAGATATTTTTGTGTAGGTAAGCCTTTTTCAAATAATATTTAATAGTCATTCATAGATTTTTGGTATACATAGGACCATTTCTTCATATAAAGTTGCTCTAGTAATATGACTAATGATAGACAATGGAGAAAAGACCTCAAATATGTCAGAGAGGAAGCTTGGGAAATCTTTGTTATATAGCAAAAACATTTTTAAAAATTATTTATTTTATTATTATTTTTTTTGCAAGACAATGGGGTTAAGTGGCTTGCTCAAGGCCACACAACTAGGTCATTATTAAGTGTCTAAGGCCAGATTTGAACTCAAGTACTTCTGACTCCAGGGCCGGTGCTCTGTCTACTGCACCACCTAGCCACCCCCTAAAAATTATTTATTTTAAAAAGTTTTTTCAACATTCATTCATTTTTAATTCATGTTATCCATTTTTCTACCACCCTTCTTTCCCTGCCTCCTCCCCTTGGTGGTGAACAGTCTGGTACATGTACCTTTGTGTTTAACATATTTACATATTATCATATTATATAAGAGGGATTAGGACCAAGGGGAAAGCTTAAAAAAACCCATGAGATAGGAAGGAAAAACACAAGAGAAGTTTTAAAAAAGCAAACATGACATTTTACATAGTAGGTCTCCCAAGGTTGTCCTTGTTCTCTGAACTGCTGAGAGGAGCTGCATCCATCAGAGTTGATCAACTCACAATGTTGTTAATGTGTACAGTGTTCTTTTGGTTCTGCTCATTTTGCTCAGTATCAGTTCATGAAATTCTTTCTGTAACTCTCTAAAGGCCAAACACTCATGGTTTCTTATAAAACCATAGTAGTGCATAACATTATATATATATATATATATATATATATATATATATATATTTATATATATAAAACTTGATCAGCCATTTCCCAATTGATGGGCACCTTCTCAACCTCCAATTCTTTAACTCTATAAAAGGAGCTGATATATATATATATATATATATATATATATATATATATATATATATATATATATATATATATATATACACACACACACATATATGTGTATATATATATTGAACATGTGAGACTTCTTTTCTCATTTTTTATGAATTCTTCTTGATACAAGTCTAGTATTGGTATTGATGGGTTAAAGGAACCTAGCTTTTTATTGGTTTTTGGGAATAGTTTCAGATTGCTCTCCAGAATGGTTGGATAAGTTCACAACTCCAGTGTTCTAAAATGTTCCAATTTTCCCACATTTTCTTCAACATTGATCATTTTCCTTTTTTATCATCTTAGCCAGTCTGATAGGTATGAACTAGTACCTCATGGTTGTTTTAATTTGCAATTCTCTAATCAAAAGTGATTTAGAGCACTTCTTCAACTACCTAAAGATAGCTTTAATTTCTTCATCTGAAAACTGCCTGTTCATATCTTTTAACCATTTATCAATTGGGGAATGTCTTGTGATCATATAGATTCTATTCAATTTTCTATATATTTTAGAAATGAGACTTTTACAAGAACCCCCTTGCTGTGAAAATTATTTCCCAGTTTTCTGTTTTCTTTCTAATCTTGGCTAAATTGGTTAATTATATATGTTTATATAGTCATATCCAAAGCTGGACTTGTGAATAATAGAAAGAATGTTTCAAGGGGAATGTTTAAGCTTCTTTAAGGGCCATTATTATTCTTCAGAATAATAGAGTCATAGCTTTAGGACTGGAAGGAGTCATAGAGGAATCCAGTCTTAACCTTTCACTTTATAGAAGAAAAAAATCAGACAGAGATTAATTGACTTGCTAGTCACACAGCTAGTAGCCAGAGTCAGAATTTAAATCCAGGTCCTTTGACTAAAAAACCAGCAGTTCTTTCACTGCAGCACATTAACTTTGAAGAACTAATTTAGAGAAACATTTTTATGCTAATTGCAAGGCATGAAATAATATTTCATTAACTGTCATTGTGTCATTCAAAAAGATCAAGTATGCTATGTTGTAAATTGACCTTTCCCATTAGTTTAAGTGAATTACTATTTTGTTCTTAGTTTTCAGGAGGTAAACTTTCTTCAAGACCCATTTTCACAAAGACAAATTTGCTTTTAAGAATATTAGTACCATCTAGTATTGAAAGCACTGATATCTAATTCTAGAATAAATCAAATAATTTATTTTTATGCAATAATTGTGTTGCCTTGTATTACAGGATGAATACTGGAGTGTTTAAGTGCTATTATTTATCTTTTAATATTACCTATAAGAAAACATCTCTTTCTCATTCTTGATTAAGAGAGTACCATTATTGTAGTCATTTTTTGCAGTCAACTGAACCAAATCTGCCCTTCTGGGATCTCATCTATGCAAGTATACCTTCTTAAGGATTGCAGACTGTAGGCTACAAATTGTACGCAAGAAATGCCTGTCCATCTTGTGCTAATTTTGTCCTTGCCCTTTTAGAAGTTTGGCATAAGAGATCTATCTAACATGCTAGTGGCCTTCCTTGATATGGTAAGGAAACTACTGTAGTACATAGGTTGTCCTTTGGTCATCCTTTACCTTCTCCACATGACTAGCTCATCTTTTTTTGGGAGGGGTATAAAATCCTTTAAGCCAGTTCTTAGTCATTCATTCTCTGTAACGTATTATGACCCACTCACACTCATCCTTCTCTCTTTTCCCTTTGTGAGATCAACTTTGATTCATTCAGGTCTGTAGTGTTCTGTAATTGATACCCATCAACATCATGGGGAGAATATTGACATTTTTTAAAGTGTGTCATTTATTTCAGAGATATGTTTGGGATTAAGGGTTTGGGGTTAAGAAAAAGAAATCCAATCTGTTTTCCTTCTCATTCACTTCTAACCTGACTTGTCCATTTGGAGTGTCTTTCTCCCCTCAGAAAATTGGCCAGACTGAGTTTATCTTTGTGCTTTCTGAAGAAACAGTTTGTTAAGCAAATGCATAATATAAACAGTATTTCAAGGAGAATATTTAAATCACTAAAGAGAGTAGCCTATGCTCAAGGACTTTGGAAAAACTACTTTACCTGAAAATATTCACTGTATTACAAACACTTCCTTTATTTCACTTATCCTCCCTCATTCCTTTTCCCCTCTTCCCTTCTTCCTCCCCTTCCTTCCTCCTCCCCTTCTTTCTCCTTCTCCTACTCCCTCCTCTCCTTTCTCTCCTTCCTTCCTCCCCTCCCTTTCCTACCTCCTTTTCTCTCTCCCTCCTTCCCTTCCTTCCTTCCTTCCTTCCTTCCTTCCTTCCTTCCTTCCTTCCTTTTTGCCTTCCTTCCATCCAATTGCCACTGAAATGTTAGAAAAAATTTTGCTTGCTGAAATCTGACTTAAGGTGAAAGGAAAAATGAATGAAAGGCCAAGTGTCAATTACAACAGAGTACCAGTTGCTAGTACCATAAATGGGTTGAGCAGGTTCCATCTCCACTTAATTCCCCTGTTGGCCTCAGGCGCAGTGGCATTTTGGTAAAGTGAAAAATCTTGGAAGTTTTACAAGTCTGCTCTAAGTATCTAATCAGAGACAAACGGACTCTGCACTGAGAGTTTAATTCAAAATGTATTGTGACCCTGTCCTTCTGGAAATGAAAGGCAGTTAGTTAACCACTGAGGGAGGATGGAGAGGAAAGATCATAGAGAATATTTTAATTAAATTCAATATAGAAAGTGTTTATTAAGGACATTGTGTGTGTGTGTGTGTGTGTGTGTGTGTGTGTAATATTCTAAGTCCTTGTAGTATCAACACATCTGGAGGATGACCAGAAAGAATGACCAAGGTGGATAGTCTAGGTCAATGGAACAACATATTCTAGCGTAGGAAAGTGGGGAATATTTGAGGAATTGAGTGTGGCAGAATAATGAGAAATAAGGCTGATGTAGATTTATAAATGAGGAACATAAATTTAGAACTAAAAGCAACCTTTCAGGTTATTGAGAGATAAGAAAAATTGAGGGTCAAAAAAGTTGGGGTATTGTGTTCAAGATCTCACAGGTGGTGGGTGGCAGAGTCAGTATTTGAACACATTTTCTTTAACTCTAATTCCAGCACTCACAGTGCTTTACCCATCATGACTAGGTCTTGAGTAATAACTTTGCTCTTTACGCCATGGGAATCTATTTATTTATTCATTCATTCATTTGTTTGTTTGTTTATTTATTTATTTTTTTAGGCTTTTGCAGGGCAATGGGGTTAAGTGATTTGCCCAAGGCCACACAGCTAGGTAATTATTAAGTGTCTGAGGCTGGATTTGAATTCAGGTACTCCTGACTCCAGGGCTGGTGCTCTATCCACTGCGCCACCTAGCTGCCTTGGGAATCTATTTTTTTAAAGAAGAGTTTTATTAATGTCTTTTTTAATGCAGTCTTCATTTCCAAATATATTTAGCCTTCCTCTTTCTTCCAGGGTCATTGTTTATGACAGAATATAAAAATAAGAGTAAGAAAAAAGCAATTTGTCAGTAATCAACTGAGTCTGACAGTGTTTTCAAGGTCCTACACCTATGGTTCCCCATCTCTAGAAAAAGGGGAAAGAGGTATATTTTCTTATCTCTTAAGTGAGGCTAAACACTGTCATTGTAATGTAGATTTGCCATATTGTAGCATGTATTTTCCCTAAAAGCACTGTACCATGCAAAATCATGCAAAAAACTCAAAAAGTTTATGGGAAAATGAGATTAGAGATACAGAACTCAAAAATTTTGCCAGTGACACTTATAAAATTAGGAAACTCATAAAAATAATAGCAGAGTTTTTATCCATGTTCATTTAATTAAGAAATACATAAATACTAACCATAAATAGTGGTCATAGTCATGTCCTTGGTCTCTAGCTGCTGGTCATCTTGCAGCACAGGCTCAGAAGCCATAGCAGGAGGTGGTGGGAATACAGTTGGGGATTCGGGTTCAGATCAGCTCTTCTCCACTCAAAGCTCCTATTCTACCAGAAAATGTACAGCATATATGGTACTTTACTTTGACAGGACCCAGATGGTTGCAATTTATGAGTTATTGGGAAATTGTGCCATCTTCCAAGTTCTCTTGACATTTCTCTAGGATAGAAACATGAAGAAGCAAATTTGAAATTAATATTATGCTCATATTCCCTTCAGATGGTATATTGTAATTCCCTAATATATCAGCCATGTTGAAATATATATTTTTGAGCTATTGTAGAATGGACTTTAATTTGATAGCATTCATTTTCACTTCGGAAATGTTATTTCCATTTACATTGTTGTAGTCATTATATCTACTGTTCTGTTTATCCTATTTCATTTGTGTGGGATAAAAATTTTCCCATTTTTTATTTATTATAATTTTGATTCTTACTGTGGTACTGCTTTTCAATTATATTCCAATACCAAGTGGGTAATCTGTTGAGGGATTTACAACTAGCATTTAGGAAGATTATTCTGGCACAGTCTTCTCCTTAGGGGAAGGGTGGGAGAATGAGGCTCAGCATGGTAGATGAAGAAGTAGAAAGGAGGGGATAAATGAGGTAGAGATGTTGCTTGGAAAATTAATTAGGTTGGTTTTTAGAGAGATGGAAGAATTGAACAAAACTTTGAGTCTTGTGTACTGGGAGAATGGTAGAGGCCCTGACAGAAATAGGGGTCAGGAGGAAAAGCATTTTTGAGGTAATTTGAGATAAAAGGTTCAGTTTGGGCATGTGGGATATTGAGAATACCTATGTAGAAGTTAAAAGTTGTAATTAATGAAAAAAAAAAGACAGAATTGGAAGAGAATTGCATCTAATTAAAAGGAAAAGATTATCTACTCAAATAATTTTATTTATGGACAAGAAAATGAAGCTCAGAAAATGTCTAAGATTTGACCAAGGGCAGCTTTGGATCTTACTGAGTAAGTAAAAGAGTGGGGAGTGGGTATCAGACTTTCTGAATCTCAGAACAATACTTTTCCCACAGAATTTTCAGGACAAAGAACATAATCTTCAGATAGGGCATGATTGATGTCCAATACAGAATATCAAGGAATGTCCAGTATAGAAAATCTAATAAACAGTTGATGATCCAGGAATAGTGCTCAGGAGAGAGACTAGGGCTGGATATATAGATCTGAGAATAAGCTTCATAGAAATGATCATGAACTCAAATTAACTAAATGTCATATTGAGAGAGAGTGATGAGAGGAAAGATAAGGGGATCCAGGACAGAACCTTTGAGGTCCACCCACAGTTAGAGGGCAAGATATGCTTGATTATCCAGCAAGAGACTGAAGAGTGGTCAGACAGACAGCAATGTCACAAAATTACTGAGAAGAGAGAGCATATAGAAGAAGAGAGTAAACAATAGAGTCAAATACAACTAATAGGTAAAGAAGGTTAAAGAAGGACATAGACCTTTAGATTTGAAAATTAAGAGATCATTGATAATTTTTTTTTTTTTTAGTTTTTGCAAGGCAGTGGGGTTAAGTGACTTGCTGAAGGTCACACAGCTAGGTAATTATTAAGTGTCTGAGATCAGATTTGAATTCAGGTACTCCTGACTCCTGGGCTGGTTTTCTATCCACTGTGTCACCTAGCTGCCCCAGTTCATTGATAATTTTGAAGAAAACATTTCAAAGGGTTGAAAAGAAATCAAGAGGAGTCAAAGGAGAATAAATATATGTAGATATGTTTTTCTAGGAGTTTGATGGAGAAAGAAGAGATTAAGGACAATAGTAGAATCTTGAGAGGGTTTGCAAAGATAAAGGAGACCTGGGTATGTTTTAGATATCTAAGAGTAAATAAATAGAAATAGATTAAAGAAGATTAAAAAATGATGAAGGAAAAGAGTATGATTATGAGGGAAATGGAAATGATGGAATCAAAGTATACAAGAAGAGAAGTTGGCCATTGTGACAAGAAAAGCCATTTCTTCATCAGATCAGAGTAAAAGGAGAAAATATGTGATGATGTCACAGAGTTTTGGGATATAGATTATGGCAGAAGATGGAATACATTTTTTTTGAACTCTACATTAATTTTTTAATACAGTCAAAATCATCCATTTTGTAATTTATATTATACTGAATTTCTTGTTTGGTCAAAATTCTTCCCTTTCCATAGATCTGACTCTGCTGCAGGGTAGCTGAGTGGCACAGCAGTCAGATCCTCAGCTTTGGGGCCAAGAAGCCCTGAGCCCCCTTACCACCCCTTAGGCCCAGCATACACCTGGCCATATGGTCCCGGACAGGCCTTCCAATCCCAGCCCCTTGCAAGAAGTAAAAAAGAAAACGTGTTATATCTGACCACTCTCCCTCCATGGTCCATCCTCTCCTCCTTCATTGACATCCCCACCCCTTCCCCCTGTCCCCCTCCCTTCTTACTCCAGATGCCTATACCCCATTGAGTATATATGCTGTTTCCTCTCCTAGCTACCTCTGGTGAGAGCAAAGATTCCCTCATTGCCCCTTGTCTTCCCCCCTTCCATATCATTGCAATAGCTCATTGTAATAAAGAAAAATCTTATTATATGAAATATCTTGGCCTATCCCCCCTCTCCTTTTTTTCTCCCATTACACCTCCCCTTTTTCTATTGACTCCATTCTTACACCATATTCTAGCTTCAAATTCAGCTTTCTCCTGTGCTTCAACCATAAAAGCTCCTTCTACCTGCTCTATTAACTAAGAAGGGTCATATGAGTATTATCAGTGTCATTTTTCTATACAGTAATACATGCAGTTCATCATCAAGTCCCTCATATTTCCCCTTTTCCTCCAATCTCTATGCTTTACCTGAGTCCTGTATTTAAAGATCAAACCTTCTGTTCAGCTCTGACCATTCCAACAGGAACATTTGACCTAAGCTGGTTTTTAGCATGCTATTTTCTTAAGTATTTTCTTGGATTTCTTGGGTGGGTGGGGGTGGAGTTGTGAAATGGTGATACTGATGGGCCAAAGGGTTCCATTCATTTTCAAATAACAAAATACTACATATGGGAAGGCACAAAATCACTAATTTAAATACTTAAATCCCTTCTGAGATTTGGTTGGAATATGATATATGATTCTCCTTTGTGGTAGAAGAGAGTATGAGTGCTCTAAACTCCTCATAGAAGTTCACAGAAACTAAAAGGAATATAATGTCTTCCATTTTTCTTCCTATTCCCAAGAAAGAAAAATTTTATTCACTGAAACATATCAAGACACAAAACACATGAAATGACCTCCATAAATCAACAGCAGAAACATCTATTCAGTGATTTATGCTTCAAGAACAGGAAAAACATTTAGGATCCTGGAAGTAGGTTTTTTTCCCTGAGTTTTTCAGCTAAGATTTTCTGGTTCAAAGGATGATGTTCAATAGTAATATAATCATATTTGTCAGCAGTAGAGTCAATTCCTCATTCCATTTGTTTTGGTTTTCCAAAAGAAAGGTTGTCTAGGTCCTATTACTTTCCCAGTTGGAAATTACTGTGAAAGGAAGAGGATAGAGGGAATATGAAGTTTTCACTTTCAATATTATTGGTTTTTGAAGATCTTGATCAAGGCAAAAAGGCAGATGAGCCGCTTCTAGAGTAGATATCAAATGTACCAATACTATTCAAACACCCCATGCCGCATTGGTATACATCATACCAAACTTCCACCATACAGTGGAAAATAAACCATTGTTTTCAGTTATCGCTTCCACAGCATTTTACAATGCCTCTCACTATTCTTTGGGAAGTAAGACTTAATTAAACAATGTTATTTGTACCAAATTACCCCAGAAATCTGTTTCCTTTTCAGCCTTTCTTGATCGAGGTCTTTGGCTGAGCTTGCTTGAAGTGGGCAAAAGCAAAACAGATTTTGAGCTCGGAAGTCATTATAGCCTAAATATAACTCATCATTACAGAAGGCGATAGTCCTCTGTGTAATAAGCAGACTCTGGCTGCTCACCAGGTTTCTTCAGTAAAGAATTACAAACTGCATGTTATTCAAACCATTGCTTCTTAGAAAATTAATATGGACCATCTAGCTGGCACTTTGCCAAATCCATTTATGTTTCTGTTTGAAAATGTCATGGAAAATTACAAATTATGTTTCACTGAAGAATATAAACTTGTCTGAAGTACCAAACTGCCCATTTGACCTGTTTTGGGGAATCTTGAATTACAGTTTAAAATGTTTTTTAATGATTTATTATTTACTAAATATTAAAAATCTTGCCACATAATTCTTTGAAGATTCGAATAATGGGTATATTCTTCTAAATAGAACAAATTGACAGATTTGGAGCTGGAATGGATCTCAGAGGACATGTATTCCAATCCTTTCATTTAATAATTGGGGAAACTGATGCTTAGGGAGATTAAATGATTTACCGAAGATTACATAGGAGCTACGGTTTAAAGTCAGGTGCCCTGACTTTTCTCCCCACCACCCTGTTCAAAGTCTAGAAGTAATGTCAGACTTCTAGGATGGAATCCAGACTTTCCTTTTTAAACATTTACCTTGTTTGGGAATGAGGGTAAGCATTTATAATGATGCTGTTTGGTTTAATTAGGGAATGCTTTCATCATAGAGGAAATTATGCATCATTTCCATCAAAATAAAACTAATCTGCTGAAATCACTAAAAATTTTATGACCAGGAGCAATAATTTCATTTCTAGGCTAACTTACTACGTAAAAGAGGCAACATTGAAGATTACAACCTGACATTAGATAATTATGATTAGAATATGATCAATAATAGTTTAAGGAGTTACTTTTCTATGTACTATTGATATAAGATGCAGCCATGAAGTAGTCTAAAGAACACTAACTTTGGGATTCTGGAACCTAAGTTGGAGTCTTGCACCTGTGATTTATTACCATTGTCTTGGCCAAATCCCTTCCTCTGAGCTTCCTCATACTTAAGTTGAGAGCACTGGACTACATTAGGGGTTCTTTTTTTTTTTTTTAAGGTTTTTGCAAGGTAAATGGGGTTAAGTGGCTTGCCCAAGGCCACACAGCTAAGTAATTATTAAGTGTCTGAAACCGGATTTGAACCCAGGTACTCCTGACTCCAGGGCCGGTGCTTTACCCACTGCACCACCTAGCCACCCTTACATTAGGGGTTCTTAACCTTTTTTCTATCTTGGATACCTTTGACAGTCTGGGAATGTCTTTAAATGCATAAAATAAAATATATGAGATTACAAAGGAAACAAATTATATTGAAATCTAGTTATCCAAACATATTTTTAAAAAGTTCATAGATCCCAGGTTAAGAATTCTCTAGACTAAATGATTTTTAAGTTCTTTCTAACTCTAATACTCATTTTATCCAACTATGTTTCTTCAAACTTAGTAGTACCTTCTGATGTTTACATTAACTTCGTACATATTGGAAGTTAATTTTATTTTAATTAAAAAGACACTGTCACAAAAGATAACAACATAGTTCACCAAAAAGCTACTTTAAAAGCAAATTTGGATTAATTTATGGTATTCTCTGCTAGTCATGGGAAGAATTTTTTTTAATGCCATTCCACAGTATAACTTAAAATCAGGATCACTTGATTTTCCATTTTAGGGATCTGCAAGGGAGGGTTGCAACCAGTCAGTGCTAACATTAATATAAAGAAATGTGTAAAGGGTTTGTTGGTCACCTCTTGATAAGTACATGTGAATAAATAATTTATATATGAACCAGGAACTGTAATAGGTACTGTAAGAAAAGAAACATACATTTATTAAGTGCATATTATATGTTAGTACTTTAAAATATTTTCTCATTTGATCTTCACCACAACCCTGAGAGGCAAGTATTGATTTTATAATTCCCTGCTTTACATTTGAAGAAATTGAGGCAGATAGAAGTTAAGGCACTTGCTCAGGTCTTCCTCACTTCAGGGTCACTGCCACATTGTGGTATCTAGCTGTCTGGAGGCTACTGAAGAGTTGGAAAGGTCCACACATAGTTTGTAGTCACCACAGTTGCATAGTTTTTGTTAAGTAGCTCGGATTTTTTACCATAACTCCACAAGAGAGAAGCCCTGGGGAGTGAGGGTATTGGTGCAGGGCTGAGACCTTATCCCAAATCTTTTTTTGAAAAGCACATATATAGTTAACTCATTTTAGGTTATATTAGGACTTGTATATCACAGCCCTAATTTCCCAAAAGAGCAAGGAGACAGGTGCTAAATGGGGGGGCAAACAGTCATAAGGACCCCGTGTATCCTGTGACTAAACTGTGATGTTAGTTTGTTTTAGCTGCCATCCAGAAATCTTTAGGATAAGTCTATGATGTTGGTGGTATGGTTCCCTGTGGCATTCCTTTTCTGTTCCTTAATTTTTCAACTTGTAAAATTCATGACAAACTTCATGTGTTTTCATTATGAAGATGATCATGCAGAACTTTAAGGAGAAATATACCTCCCACAGTGTCTGAATTTCTTCCTGTACTAGATTTCCTGGTCAGATCCATATGAAGTAGGCTAAGAAAAGCATGGTTTATCTTAGTGTCCCTGAGAGAGTAAGGATGAGATGGTGGAAGGGGAGTCATTAGTCTAGGTCTATTTGTCAGTGTCAGGAAGGATTGGCTTGAGTTGGTCAGCTGGTGGCAGCCACTAATGAGAATTGGCTCCACTGTAGGCTAATTAGGCTTTCTGAGGCAGTGACTCTTATTTCCCTCTCTGTCAAGGAAAGTCATCAGAGGAAGAAGACAGTGAGTACCCTGTATACCTTTGAAAACAAATATATGTGTATTGGGGGGGAGTTAATTGTAATGTGTCTATATTTTACTGATTCTGTTCTATAAGTTATTTTGATTGTTTCTAAGTTTGAAAACCCAAGTGGTGGCAGTTGGTGTCTTTTTCATCTGATATATTTGAAATTTAATATTATACTGATAGTGGTTATAGAACCTAGTCATATAACTAGAATATTTCTCTTTCAAAAAGTGCTAAGATTCTGACTTGACTTGGAATGCCAGAAAAACATCTTTCTCTACTCTTGCAATGGGAACTGAATATTTTCTTTCAGCTCTCTTTATTTACTCCATGGTGGGAATGGGGACATACTCAGCTCCAGACTGCTAATGGTGATTTCTGTAGGGTTGGGTCAGTATTTCTGAAAACTCCCCACTATCTGAGATCCTAGGGTTAAAAATTGGTGGGAAAGAAAGTGGGAATTTTGACAGCCTTCTTCTGAGTAAACCCCTAGTAGGGCTACTTTTCCATCTTAGGCTGTCTCCTCAGTGACCTCTTTTCTTTTTCTTTCTTGTCTTACTATTTTCCTTCTAACTTTGGACATAAAGGGCTAGAAACCTTCCTCTCTCATTCCTTTTTCAAATTAGCCCTGGTAGAGAAAAACTTAATATATAGGTACTGATGGGGTCTTTAAATACACAAGTCTGAAGTATGAACCAAGCTATCCTAGGTATTTAGGTTGGGACTGGAGCAAAATGGGGTTTAGGGATAGGGAGGAGGTAAGTTGGGCATGTAAAAAGTTGCCAGATGATGGGCTTGATACAGATAAAAGGCAGAAGGAGAAGCAGTAGGTTAAAGTAAAGGGAAGAATACCTTTAGGAAGCTATTGCCTTTTTTTCTTTTTCCCCAGTCTGCCATGAATCCTGATATCTTAGCACCCTCTGGCAAACCCTGAATAAAAGTGAGAAGGGAAACGGGAAACTGAAGAATCAATTATAAAGAAGACAGAGGGTCTTTAGTGGGAGATTGAGGACAGAGGGAATTACTCTTCATGCATCATATGTTTGTGTATGTGTGTATGGGTATACTTACATTAAAACTCCACATTAGCATCCATTAATGTTAATGATAAATCAACATTTGTGAAGTTATAGTTAGTATTTTAGTTTTTATCTTTAATCTCTCTGTCCTTACAGAACAATAATAATGTTAGAATTTATATATCACATTAAAGTCTGTAAAATGCTTTAAAACTATTACTTCATTTGATCCTTACAACTTTGTGATCTGTGTGCTATTATTATCCTCATTTTACAACTAAAGAAACGAAGGCAGACAGCTAGTAAATGACTTGCCCAGGATCACAGAGCTAGTATGTGTGTCTAAGGTATTTGGATTTAGCTCTTCCGAATTCCAGTCCAGTGCTCTATGAGCTGTCTCATATAACTGAATGATACAATTGATACATAGTAAATACTGTTATCTAAGCTAGTAGTACATAGAGGGCGGTAGAAGGAAACCTAGAGACACAAGTCAAAGCCTGAGTTGTAACCAATTCTTTTGACAAGGGGGGGCGGGGTGAACAGGGAAAAGTGGAAAAACAGTATAGCTAAAGCAAACTGACATTCTAGAACAAGGCAACACTCCCATCACCTTTGCATTTCAGGTTTCTTTCTCAGGATATCCTTTTGCTTTGTCCAATCTACTTAAAAATTTCCTAAATTGAGGCCTTCCTGTAGTAGATTTCTCATTCTTCAGGATGCAAGTTCTATAGCTTGAATTAAACTTGCCATCACAACTTCAATGCAAATCTTTTTTTTGAAAAGCACATTTTAGAATTAGAGGAATTTTCAAGAGGTGTAGAATGGGGATTGGTTACCACTTTGCTATTTGAAAAGGTCTTTAGTAAATGCTTCAGTCCCTAATGAAAAGTAAAGTATCTTTGGGAGTTTTGAAATTGGTATCTTTAGTCTTGGATCTTCTACCCAAAAGTATTTTGCTACCACTTTGTTATGCTCTATGCTTATCAAGAAAATAAAAATAATACTTGTTTTAAATGAGATTGAGATCATCTGGAGAAGATCTTTGAGTCTCTAATGCTAGTATTGCCATTTTAAAAATTAAATTAAGTTAATTACCATTAATTCCACTTTGCAATATAAACCAGAGGTTTGGAAATTGGGTCCCATGTGTTATGTTCAATGGGTATTATTTGCAGTTAAGCTGAAAAATGAGTAATAAACAATAAAAAAAAGGACACACTTCCAAATACTGGGACTTGGAGAATATATCTTGACCCTGAAGTAGTTACAGTTATTCATGGGTTTTTAGAGCTTAGTTGCTAACCAGAGAAGTTGGCAAATAGGTCAAATCTTATTTTTTGGGGGGGGGGGGTTGCAAGGCAGTGTGGTTAAGTGATTTGCCCAGGGTCATACAACTAGGTAATTATTAAGTGTCTGAGGTCAGATTTGAAGTCAGGTCTTCCTGACTCCAGGGCTGGTGCCCTATCTACTGTACCACCTAGCTGCCCAAAATAGGTCAACTCTTCAAGGCGATTGTTATCAGTTGGTTTTTGTTGATGCTCTGGCTAATGGAAATCTAGGATGTAAATGATGATGAATATTGGATTAATCTGAGGGTCTTGACTATTAGGAATAGGTGACTTTTTAATGTAAGTGCACTTTCTGAGTGGTATGACTTCCATGAAACAGACCAAGTAGATTACCAAGAACTTAGACCATTTGGCAGAGTTCTTAGAATGAAAAGCCACTGCTGCTGCTGCTCCCCAACAGGGATGTCCTGGAAAGACTACTGGACCTGAGAGTCAGAAGACTTGGATTTGACATGCTCTCTTATTTGATACCCACAGAATGGAAGGAAGGAAGGAAGGAAGGAAGAAAGGAAGGAAGGAAGGAAGGAAATTAACCAAGTCTGCCCTACTTCTTGTTAGAACTTTTTATACCTTTAAGTAATTAGGACAGTTTTGTCTCTTTTTCAGGAAAAAAAGCCCCCCCCTAAAAAAAAACAACTTATCCCTAAGGATTAGGAAAGGTGAAGGCCTTGGTCACCTCATATTGGGGCTGTGTTATAAAGCTGTCTGTCACAGGCACCATTTTCCCCAATTTTCATTATATGGTATAAATAGCTGAAAATTTTTCATTTATATGCAGTGAAGTTTTGGTCAGACTAAAGTAAATGGGGAAGATATATGTAAGACATATTAACCATCATATTAACCAACAATGACTTGCATGCAAAAATTGAATTGAAATGTAGGGTCAGAAAAGGAAACAAGCCAGAAATAAGGCAATGATCAAGGATTAAAAGAGAGAAAGACCCTGATACTGATAGGTTGTTAAATGACCTAGAGAAAGGTATCCAGTGCTGGGAGTTGATCTGTGTGGGCTTTATAGGAGGGAGGAACTGAAATTGCATAAGATGAGGAAACCTGTATGGGTTGGTATCTTTACCTTTGGATTATTTTACATTTATGAGATCATGTACACTTGTACACAATCAGGGTGTGGGAGATAAAAAAACTAAAACAAACCTGTTGTATGGTGACCATCACAATGACTCAGTGCCATTTCCTTTTCTGTTATCTCTTAACTCTTTAGGTATTTTGTGACTAAACAGATACTGTGGCAACTGAACCTTTGGACGGCTGGAGCCAAAATGAGTAGGCTAGAGACAGGAGAGTCAGGAATCAAAGAGAATTTAATTTCAAAGTGAGGGAAATGGCTTGTTGGTTAATGACAAAAAGTCCTTTCATAGAAGTGTTTTGGCCAATGAGTTTGGGCAAGCAAAAGGATCTGATCAGATTTGGTGCAGAAGGTGTGGCATAGGATTGTTGTTATGCCAAATTTAGGGCACAGTTTGCTTGTTGGGCCTTAGCTCTGAGAAACAGGGTGTCTCCATATAGTATCTGGACACCCAGAATGAGGCAACTTCATATCCCAGACTCTGAACTGTTCCACCCAGGCTCCAGGGATCTCTCCACTGGGATAATCCTCATAAGAAAATACAAGTTCTCCCTCTCATGGGATTGTTGACTTCTAGAGGAAATGCCTAGTGTTTATTACAAAGATATCTGGCCTGATAATGAGCAAATATGAATTCTATCATCTTTGTCATGGATGATGATATATGGGACTATGACCAAGTCATTCAACCTTTCTCCCCTTCAGTTTCTCCATTTATAATATGGTGATAATACATATATTTATTTATTTTATGAAGAGGTATTGAAGTGGTGTTGAAATAAGATGAAATAGGGGCAGCTAGGTGGTGAAGTAGATAGACCACCAGCCCTGGAGTCAGCTGGACCTGGCCTTAGACACTTTATCCTTATTTAGTTATAGACCTTGGGCAAATCACTTAACCCCATTGCCATGCCAAACAAAAAGAAAGATTATATATATATATATATATATAATATATAAATATATATTTAAAGCACACATAGGTATGACATCCCATAAGTCAGTGCAGGTAGGTGGTTCAGTGGCTAGGGTTCTGGGTCAGAAATCCAAAACACCTTAATTCCAAAACACCAGGCAGTTACCAACTGTATGACCCTGAACGAGTCATTTTACTTCTGTTAGCCTTGATTTTTCTCATTTGCAAAGTGCAGATAATAATTCTACCTCAAAAGGTATTTATGAGAATCAAATGAGATAATAATTGTAAAGTGCTTGTCAGGTAGTAAATGATATGTAAATGTTAGCTGTAGTTGTTTTAAGTTTCAGTAGTTTAAAAATACACTACCTCCTTTGGAAATCCCTGTTTAAATAAACAATTATTCAATCTTCTTTGGGCACATGAAAATGTTTTTTGATTTGTTTTTCTATTTTCACTTATTTCTGTCCCATCTTCATCTTCCGTTCTCTCCTCCCTCAGGCCTAGGAGTTGAGGATGAGAATAATACTAAAAACAGTGGACATTTATATAGTATTTTAAAGTTTGTAAACTGCTTTGTAAGCATACATATTTCTGTGGTGTGTGTGTGTGTGTGTGTGTGTGTGTGTGTGTGTGTGTGTATTGGCACAGTGGATAGAGGGCCAGGCTTGGAGTCTGAAGACCTGGATTCAAATCTGATTTTGGACACTTACTAGCTGTGTGACCCTGGGAAAGTCCCTTAACACTGCTTGCCTCAGTTTCTTCATCTGTAAAATTAGTGGAGAAGGAAACAGCAAACTACTCTATTACATTTGTCAAGGAAACCTTAGATGGGGTCAGGAAGAGTTGAACACAGCTGAAAAATGATTGAGCAACAAAAACTCTGGAGAGATTCTTTCAGTTGAATAATGAGGACAAAATCCAGATTACAAAGGATTTAGAATTGAGTGAAAGGAGAATCTGAAAACATAGATTGCTTTTACAAGTTTATACAAGAAGAGAAAGCGAGATACAGAATGAGAATTATCTTTAAGTTAAAAGGACCTTCTATGAACTAAAATTTCTTGGGGGAAATTAAAATAACCAATTATGATTTCAGGAAAGCCTCAGCCATGGTTCACCTCATTCCCTCTCCCTCACTTTCCTCCCCTTTTAAGTCCACTCCAGTTTCAAACCATGAACCATGATCCAATCAAAGCTATTAATTAGTGTGAGTCCCCTTTGGTTCCACTCAGTATCCTTGTGATTTTCTGGACTAAAATGTTCATCTTTGGCCATCACTTCACCATGTGTGGCATCTCCCCCATTTATAAACTACTTGAATGCAGAGATTGTTTTTACATTTGAGTCCCTAGTGCTTGACTGTTGCTTGGAACATAGTAAATAGATGATTGATGTATTTTCATTCATGCTTTTGACACTATTATCCTTGGTTCAAAGTTACCCAATTAGAACTAAGAAGGTGTTTCTCTTTAGCTGACCCATTCCCTTTTTTTTGAATGATATTTTATTTCATTTTTCCAATATCATGGTATGGTAGTTTTTCACCATCATCCACTTCCATATTTATAAATTTATATATTTTATATATTTATAAATTACTCATTTTTCTATCACCCTCCCTTTCCACCTCCCTCCCCTTAGCAGCTGACCCAGTCTTAATACTACTCTATTCTAACTCAAAGTTCATCCTGCCTCCAATCTTAATATCCAAGGTATTTTTAAGATTTCCTAAGCAACTCTGTGGTACAAATTATAAAATGATATAATCAAAATATACTCCCTGTGGAGCTTTAAAAATAAGAGAGAACAGCAGTCATCTGCTAAAATCTTATTCCATAATCTTGCTGCAGCATGGTAGCAACCTTGAGTTCTTTTTTTTCTTTTCATTTATTTCTTTTCCTACTTCAAACAAAACACCTAGATTGCAAGCTTGGGTGACTGGGAAGATGATGATACACTTGATAGTAAGAGAGAAATTTGGGAGATAGAAAGCTTAGAAGCCATATTTTTTACTTTTTTAGATCCTGTTTTCCAGTGTGTAACTTTCCCTGCAAAAGGTTAGTCATTGGGTGATGAATTAATTTGGCCCAATGTCTCATGAACCATCCTATGGTGTGAATGGGTTATATCAGCAAAGGGTATGTACATATATATATATATATATATATATATATATATATATATATACACACATATATGTATATATAATACATACATAAAATATAGTAATTCATAGCATCTTGTCTAGTCTCACAACAAACATTGTTGTTCATATCTTGGAGAAGAGAAAATTAGTGCTCAGAGAGATTAAGTGGTTTGTCCAAAATGAAAGTTAATAACTGACCACTTTTCTGTTGGTTAGTTTAGACTTGGAATGAGTGAAGGAAGGAAGAAAGGAAGGGAGGGAGGACGAATTTATTTATACTGTTGTTGCTTGTCCTTCATTCTTGAAGAAGACCATGACACCAAGGGGTTGATATCATGACAAGCACATGAATTAGATTTGAGTAAGGGGGATGCTGTGCTAAATCACCAGTCTCACTTCTCCTCCAGAACCATCTGGCTCAGTGGTCAGATATGAATCAAAACAACCGGAGATGCCTCCACATGTGAGGTGATCAGAGTTAAGTGACATACCCAAGGTGACACAGCTAGGAAGTGTCACATGTCTGAGGCAGGATTTGAACTTGAGTCTTCTTGATGTCAGGGCTGGTGCTCTATTCACTGCAGGTACCAGGCTAAATGCAATGCAAATATCCACCTCAACTTTGGGAGATAATAGCTAGTATTATCCCTATTTTACAGTTAAGGAAATTGAGACAGACAGACATTAAGTATTATACCCAGGATCACTCAGCTAGTAAGTGCCTAAAGCTAGATTTGAACTCAGATGTTCCTGACTCCAGGTCAGTATTACTCAGTACCTAAAGTTGGGGATGGAGAGGGAAGACAACAGAAGTTAGCAATATCAGTGAGAATAAAAATACTAGCTAATATTTACCTGCTACTTTAAAACTTGCTAAGTTATCTATATACATTATCTCATTTGATCCTTGCAACAACCTTGTCACATGTGTTTACTGAGACATTCAGATTGCCTCAGAGAAATGCCTAAATTAACCTTTATAAGTTAATAATAATAGCTCACATCTCTGTTGAATTTTATCATTGACAAAGTATGTTAACATATATTATTTCATTTGACTCTTACAGCAACTGTATACTATAGTCTCCCTACCCCCTCCGTTTTTGCAGATGAGGAAATTGTGAATCTAAATGATTTATCCAGAGACACACAACATGGCCAGAACTTGAACACAGGCCCAATACATTGCTTTTTTCCCATTATGTAAAGGCACTAACTGTTCCTCCTCCTAACCAAGACAAATGCCAGTATTGGCATTTCTTCTCTAATTTCTTTCAAGAGGAAAAATATTGGAGCATATAGAGCATTGGAAATTGGAGTTTATAATTATTGTGGGGAGGATAGTGTAGAAGAGAACATCAAGGAATAATGCTTAAAGTTCTGATGGAAGTTCACTATGATCTTAATTTATGTTCTCATTATCATTAATGGGAACTATATGGCCATCATCAGATGCAGTGAGTTCATGTTATGTACCCAAAAATCTGACTTAATTCCAAAAATGCAGATATTACTGATCATACTCTCTCTGTCCTTAAATGCCCCTTTGTAAATAGATATGCAGAACCCTCCTAATTTCTGGCTCTGTAACTGGGTAGAATTTGTATATGTGTTATCCCAGTTTGTTTTAACAAACTGCAGTCTTGTTATGCTTTTCATTTTTGTTTTCAATGGTGAACTTCATGCACATTTTAAAAAGACTTTTATTTGTATCACTGAATTCATCTAGATATGCAATCATTGGTGTTGTACAGTGGAAAGAACCCACCTCTAGAATCAGAGAACATGGGTTCAAATTCCACTTCCAATATTTACTGCCCATATGATGTTAGGTAAATCAATAACCTCTCAGCCTCAGTTTTCTCAAACTGATGGGGCTTGGATCAGATAGTCTTTCAACACTAAAGCTATATGTTGCTCTGAGTCCCCCAAGATGGATAAAAGGAACAGATCATATTTTTGATGAATTAAAAAGCATGAATACCCATTAAACAATAAAACAAAGATGTAGTTGCTCTTCAGCAAATGTTTATTAAACACTTACCATGTCTAAGATACATTGCTAATGGTTGAGAACAAAAGAAAAAGAGAAATATTCTCTGTCCTCAAGGAGATTATGTTTTCCTGAGTAATAGAAGGAATCTTACTTTCATTCCTTGCCCTGGATTTTATAAGTGGATACAATCTGGAGCTTTGAAAATAAATAAGTAGTATCCCCATCTCCAGAATTTATCTACCAATGCACATTTCTTTTAATCAGGAAGTCTAAGTTTTTTTGTGTCATGGAACTGTTTCTGGTGAAGTCTATGGATTCCTCTCAATTATATTTTAAATTTATAAAGTAAAATACATGGGATCACAAAGGAATTAAATTATATTGAAATAGAGTTGGAAATTTTTATTTTTTATTTTTTTTTTGAATTTTGCAATTTCCCACTAATCCCCACCCCATAGAAGGCAGTCTGATAGTCTTTACATTGTTGGAAATTTTTTAAAAAGAAACTCCAGTTTAAGAACTTCCATTTAAATGAAGAATATTGTGCTCAGAAAATGTGTTCTATTGTGTGAAATTGATGTTTCATTATGTACAATGTCTTCACCATCATTATCAGCCATTATCTTTTCCCCAAAAAACCTTCTTCCCCCATCTTATCATAATAGTATGAATAGGTTTGAACACCGAACCTTCTCTCAGAGAAATTCCTTATTTAACTCAATGGTACCACTATTCCCCCATTCTGAGGTTTTACCCATTCATAAATCCTGAATTATCTTTGCCTCCTTCCTCTTCCTCATCAGCTAGATCACCAGGTCCTATTGATTCTGACTCCATAATAGTTCTTGGTGCCTTTATTGCTTTCATTTACATCCTGCCTCAGCTGTTGTACTAGCTATACAGACTCCTATTTTTCTCTTCTCCCATCTCTTATATGCCCAAGTAATTGGTTGCTTCAAAGTTCTGATGATCATTCCTCTTCTTAGAAGCCTGCATTTCTTTCAAGTACATAACACATCAAGTAAGATCATACATTTAGAGCTGAAAAGGAACTTCAAGATTATCCAGTGTGGAAGTGAGCCCAGTGTTCATTTAGTCTAATTCATTCTCAAAAGGAATCTAGCACACCTGCATAATGGTCTTCCATTATCTACCTGAAATCCACCAAGGAGTTTCTCCTCTCTTTCACTGCCTCATCTCTGTCTATATATGCAGGCATGATCATGCCACTTTTGTCCCATTCAGCAAGCTCCAGTGACTCCATATTGTCTGTAGGATAAAATGTAAACCCTGTCTTGGCTTTAAATTAGTCCACAAACTGGCCCTAAGCTACCTTTCCAGTCTCATTATATGCTATTCCCATTTCACATGCCCAACCAAACAAAACTGTTATTAATACAGTTCTTTACACAAACATTTGATCTCTTGTTTGAGTACTTTTGTACTTTGAGTACTCAGTCCTTCTCCCCTCTATCCCTTATGAATAATACCTTTTTTAGGTTTTTGCAAGGCAAATGGGGTTAAGTGGCTTGGCCAAGGCCACACGGCTAGGTAATTATTAAGTGTCTGAGGCCAGATTTGAACCCAGGTACTCCTGACTCCAGGGCCAGTGCTTTATCCACTGCACCACCTATCTGCCCCTGAATAATACATTCTTTTCTTCTAGACTTTGTTTCCTATTGCCATCAATTGTTAGAATTCTCTCTCTGTAAACTACACCGTACTTATTATTCACATATTTTTATATTTCTATGTTGTCTTGATAGAATGAGAATTCCTTGTGAGCAGGGACTATTTCATATCTATCGCTGTATCACCCCCACAAGTACAATACTTAGCCATCATAATAATTTAATAAATGCTTTTGATTGATTGAAGCACAAAAATTATTTTACAGATGAAAGAACTGAGGCTCAGAAAGGCAAATTTATTTACCCAAAGTAACAAAAGCAATTAATTGAAGAGTTTATATTCACACTCAGGTCTCCTTACTTTTTTTTTTTTATTTTTAGTTTTTTAGTTTTTGCAAGGCAATGGGGTTAAGTGGCTTGCCCAAGGCCACCAACTAGGCAATTATTAAGTGTCTGAGGCCGGATTTGAACTCAGTTACTCCTGACTCCAGGGCTGGTGCTCTATCCACTGCTCTATCCACCTAGCTGCCCCATCTCCTTACTTTAATCTGGCTTCTGTGTCTTCCCTCCCCTAAACTTCTCTAGAGCTGTCAGAAGTACCACCAATCTTCCCAGTCATCTAGGCTTGCAATCTACATATCATCCTTTAACTCTTTACTCTCTAGTTTACCCTCTCCATACTGCCTATTCCCCTTGATTTCATCTTTGTAGCATCACCTTTATATACCATACACTCTCTTCTTTCCTCTGACAGTGCTATCTATCATCCATCTTGATGTGCTATCACCCTCACATTTAAAACTTTGCAATAACCTATAAGCTGCTAAGTGGTGCAGTGGATAGAACACTGACCTTGGATTCAGAAGGGCAAGAGCTCGAATCTGGCCTTAGACACTTGCCACTTACTAGCTGTGTGACCTTGGGCAAGTCACTTAACTCTGATTGCCCCCACATCCAGGGCCATCTTCAGTCATCCTGATTCATATCTGACCACTGGACTCAGATGGCTCTGGAGGAGAAAGTGAGGTTGGTGACTTAGCACAGCATTCCCCTCACTCAAATCCAATTCACCTTTTTGTCATGAAAATGAAGAACAAAAACATTGCAATACCCTATAGGTGGATTTCCCTAATCTCAAGTCTCTCCTCACTTCAGTTCATCCTCTATTAAGCTGTCAAATTGAGCTACCCAAAACCTAGGTCTGACCATGTTACTTAACCTTTTTGATAAACTTCAGTGACCCCCTATCACTGCCATGATTAAATATAAAATATTTTATAGAGCACTCATAATCTGACCTCCTGATCTACAGACACTCGTCTTCCTTATGTTTATCACCCAAGAAGTTCATTTTCTGACTCTGACCATTTTCACTAACTGCCTCTTGCTGGAGGTTTTTCTTTCTTCATCTCTGCCTCTTGCCTTCTGTGGCTTCCTCCAGGTCCCAACCAAAGGCCCATCATTTACAAGAATCCTTTCTTGATCCTTTTTAATGCTAGAACCTTGCCTGTAATGATAATCTATCCATATCCAGTATATATCTTCCTTGTACTTAATTATATCCGTGTTTTCTTCCCAGTTAGATAGACTATAAGCTCCTTGAGTGTAGGAACCATTTATTACCTTTCTTTGTATCCTCAAAACTCTACATGGTGGCCGATACATAGTTGTTTAGTCATGTCCAACTCTTCATGTCTATGAAGACCATACTGTAAATAGGATTTTTTTTTTTTGGCAAAAAAGTTTGTCATTTCCTTCTCCAGTAGATTAAGGTACAGAGGTTAAGTAACTTGCCCAAGTCATACAGCTAGTAAATTTCTGGGTCTGAATCATCTAGCTGTCCCCATAGCTGGTACATTGTAGGTGCTTAACAAAGCCTAGCTGGCTTGACTTTCCTGAAGCATTGCTAATGAATAGTAAGGTAGTGATGGTCTTGTTTAAAAGCTGTCTACAATGTACTCCCAGGCTTTATCCTAAAACTCTCTCAATGCTTGACAACAAGGGAGGAAATATGCTGTATCACTACAAAAGAAAACAAATCTCTTGTCATTGTAATGTCTGCATGTTCCAAAATGTTTCTGGGGGAGAAAAGAGTCTACTCCTTCCTTGTATTCCCACCTGTAGTTCAGGAACCCTTTTGGAAATAGAATTAAATCTTTCCTTTCAGATCATTTCAATCTGTCCACTGCATCTTCATCTCATGACTCTATTCACATATTTTTGGGAACTGTTTTTAAAACAAACCATTAAGAGTGGGAAAGATAAAGATACATAGATAAAATTGAAATAAATGTCCAAAATTTTAAAAATGGACAGACTCAATCAACTACCTCTTTAAATTAAGAACTTTTAAACTAAGCTACCTCTATTCCATCATCACCAAACCCAATATCTGAGTGACAAGGAATTTTGAAAGGCAATTAAATTAAGAAGTAGTAAAAATGGAAACCTTTGAGGCAAAATTAAATCCTTAACCAAGAAAATTAGTTAGGTAACAGATAAAAAACAAAAAAAAGAAAATTCATTATTTGGAGGATGGGGGGGGAAATTTTGTCAGATATCCCATTCATAATTTGTGATTTTACTTATTTGACCAAGAAGCAATTTTTTCAGCCATATATTGGTACTATTTTAGATGATGAACTCAGTATAATGAGAAAGTCCTTCTTTTAGGATACAATTTATCTAGTTCCTGAATTGGAAAGCTGGAAGCAAATCTAAGCTAATCCCTTAGTAGTCTTTTATTTTAAGTTAATAAGCAGCATTTTAGCCAGGAGGATCAGGTAAATCGTTAAGACCAGAAGTGAGTTGCAACCATTGAATCAAAGATCAGATAAACAACAGTATCCTGGGAAGTAGATAAAGATGCTCTGAGGGATCCATAGTTATTAAGAGAACAAAATTAGCAGAAAAGGTATGTGACAGAGGCCACAAAGGGAAAACTCTTAATGACGTGCAGCCTCTTGTTCTCCTAGCCTCCCTTTTTTTTTTTTGATATTGTTGGCCATCCTTTTCATTTCCTAAGATTCTCTCCTCATTCCTCTCCTGTTTTATCTAGTGTTTGTATTCTCTAATAGTCTTCTCCTAACATTCTGAACTCTCCTCTATATCTTTACTATTCTTTGTTTTTCCACACTACAAATATGTAGGGAAGCATTTTCCAAGATTCTCCCCATGATTTTTTGTTTTTTTGTTTTTTTTCTCCATATTCTCTCTTACAGAGCTTTCCTCATCTTCCTTGTCTCTCCTATCATCTTTATTAAAAGGATTTCCATATCTTTGTGTGTGTGTTTTCAGCCCTTGAACTCTCTCCCAAAATTCCCAATTCCTGTTTGCATACATTACTTTAATACAAAAACCTATGCTTCTTCCTGACTCTCCATTATCCCAGTTCATCAGAGCTGAAAACCTTACACTCATCTTAGATTCCTCCTTCTCTCTCATCTCTAACATCCCTTAAGCTGTTAAAATTTGATCATTCTACCTCTAAAATGACTTTCAAATCTATTCCATGTACCCCTTTCCTAGCCCTTATTGAATCTTGACCACAAAATTACTATAGTTGTCTAACTGGGTCTTCCTGTTTTCAATCTTTTTTTTTTTAAATTAATTTAACATGCCACTTTTGGATTAATCTTTCTGGGAGGAAAGAATGGAATAATGTAACCAGTAGCTTCTCAAAAATTTGAAGGGTCTTTCACCATCATTTTTAGTCTGGCATTAAAAGTCCTTCACAGTTTGACCCCACCTGACTTTTCCATCCTTATTTCCTACTATTCCCTTTCGCACAACCTATGTTCCAACTCAACAGGATATTTGCTCTTTCTTGAATTATACCTCATGCTTTCCTTTCAGTGTTTGAGTAGTCTTATAAAGGCATTTCAATTTTTAAGATTAATCTATTATGATTTTGATGGTGAAAAGTTGGGAAATGATAGAATCCTAAGGCTCCAAATTCTCAGAGATTAGTGGGTACCTTAATAATTACTTAGCACTTTTATTTTTTTATTTTTTTTTTTAGATTTTTTTCAAGGCAATGGGGTTAAGTGGCTTGCCCAAGGCCACACGGCTAGGTAATTATTAAGTGTTTGAGGTCGGATTTGAACCCAGGTACTCCTGACTCCAAGGCCGGTGCTCTATTCACTGCACCACCTAGCCGCCCCTACTTAGCACTTTTAAATAAATAACACTAAAGTTATCAAAAATATAGTTTCATTTTTACTCTTAATTTTTTTAGTAAATGCTGAATTAAGTTTCAGAATATGTTGGATTGGTGGACATATGATTAAGACAATACCAAACTTTCCAAAATAAAAAAAAAGGAAGATAAATGAAAGCTTAGAACAGTTGGTCTATTTCCTAATAATTAGTATTCACTAAGGAAAAACATGTTCTGATACCTAGTAATTTCCAAATTGCTGTGACACCTAATGAGTTGACTTAATAAGATTACCAAACATATAGAAGGAACTAATTACAAGGCATTTAATTCTGAAATCACAATTCATTGCAAAATAGCTTTGCAACTTACTTTTTTTGTTGTTGTTGCTGTCAGAAGGAGGGAGAATGAGTTGGTTGGGAATTGAGCTCCATCTTGCATAATCATTCAGGGTCATATTCTGGTTGTCACTCAGATTAAAAGGTGTTTTAGGTTCCTATGGTTTTCACAAAGATACTCTCAGGCAGTCACTTCCCCCCACTTTTGCCTCCAACTTTTGCCAAATTTTGTCCACCAAAATCCAACAAAACAAAATGTATTTCTTTTGCCAAAATTTAGGCTGAAGGCAGCCATGTTTTTTATTCTTTGGGTTTTCTGTTTTTTTCCATAGCAGAGAATTATATCACTGACAGTTCAAGTTGGGTGTGTGTGATTATAATCCTGCATGATAAATATCTGTGAACACTTATTGGCATCATTTTATTATTCCTGTGTCCCAGTTAACTCCTTATTTAAAGCATCTGTTTTAAAAAAGAGAGAATCTGACACACACAAACATGTTTCTTAAAATATCCTTTTAATTATGTACTTATATTTTGTAGAATTAACAGCTCATTAAAAAGAGCTGATGACTCCAAGACAATGGTTAAATGGCCTCATATGTTACAGCACTACTGAAATCTGGTAACTCCACTTGAATCCTGCAGTTAGGTTAAGCAAGCTTTATTTAGCATTTTGACTTTCTAGGTTGGTTCTAGATAGTCGTTTAAATTTATGAATGAACAGTACCATCCTGCTTATTGTTGTTCAGTTGTTTTTCAGTTGTATCTGATTCTTCATAATCCCATCTGAGATTTTCTTGGCAAAGATACTGGAGTGGTTTGCCATTTCTTTCTCTGGGTTCATTTTTCAGATGAGGAAAATGAGGCAAAGAGGGTTAAGTGACTTCTTCAGTCACATAACTAATAAGTGTCGGAGACCATTCTGAACTCAGGAAGTTGAGTGGTGGTCTGTCTACTTGTAATGGAAACATAGTAATAATGTCAGATTTCCTTCCCTAAGGAAGGCATAGTACAATGAGCACTAGATTTGAAGTGATGCCTTAGATTTGAATCTTAACTCTATTTCTTATTAGTCATGTTCCCTTAGAAAAGTCACTTCATCTTTCTGGGACTCAGTATCCATCAATCTCATGAGGAAGTTATACTCAATAATTTGGAGGAACCTCTAAATTGTATGATTCTCTGCTGTGAAATTCTACCACCTCATTCTCAGGCAGTGATGGAGGAGAAGGTTAAAATTTGATGACCACTCTTGGAAAGAGAGCCATTGGAGTTTGAAGTTGAAGATATTTAAAGGGACTAGATAATGAGCTAAGAGTACCATTAACTAGGTTCTGACTTTATCTGGAAGGAAAGCTTAGATCATAGCAATTAAGATTTGAATAGGATAAGAGGAAACTTTAAAGGTTGCTGAGATCTTTTAGCTGGTGGGGGGGGGTCTGAAAATGGCATTGGGAAGCAATTCATGCAATTCCTTTTCTTGACCTGAGTGTAATGGGGAATGAGAAAATAATCAGCCTTGTGGCATATACCAAAACAATGCTTGTAATGTATTCAGGAGAAAACTATGGTGGAAAGGATATAGGATCAAGGGAAGTTTGTTAATAGTAGAGGAGGGTTTCAGAGAATGGTGGCAAGAGACAGCGGAGTAGGTTAAGGTCTAGAAAGCACAGGAATTATATATTCTACTGATGGAATGTGGTAGAGAGGAAGCTTGCAAATCATGCCTTTACCTTTGTACCCTCTGCAGATTCTGAACTGATGATGGTAACTTGAAAAAGTGGTTTATGATCCCACCAGGGAGGCCTATTGAGAAATCCAAGTAGAATGGGAGGCTATATACCACTCAAAGGTATAGAAGTCTGGGGATACAGTGGATAGGAAGAATGGGCCAGTCCATGGCCAACATACTCCTTGGAGGATAGGGGATGAAGTAAACCTTCCCAAAAGTTAGCCCCTTAAATATAGTCTTCATTTCTTTGTTCTAGTTCCTGCTTGGATCTTATGTAACCTTGTCAGCTAGAACTGTATTAGCCCCACCCATGATACTGAATGTTTATTAATAATAAATTCTTGTCTTTTTCTCACTGGAAAATGTTTTAAATAGAGAAATGTTGGCCTCACCCTAGTCATAAGAATATTTCCACTTTTTCCTTTGTGTTTAGATAAGGGCAAAATAAATTGATCTAACTGAATAGCTTCCTAACTTTCTGAGTATTATAATTATTTGTTTATTTTTGTAGTCATTCCTAATTCTCCATAGAGATTATACTAAGAGGACACCAAGGGAAGAGAAACATTTCAACTATTATGAAGGAAGAATAAAATATCCAGATTACCTTCTGCATTCTGATTAAATGCTGAAATGAATCTTTGATCTCATACATTCAGGAATCCCTCCTGTGGCTAATGATCCATCTATCCATGATTGGCTAGACTGCAATTCTTGTCCATGTTCTCCCAAAAGCTTGAACCAAGTGGTCCGTCCAATGTGCCAGAGGTCTTCCTCCATTTCTCTTAATGCCATGAGAGAACCAGTGGAATGCTCTGGTTATTCAACTTTTATATTTAGCTCCTGATATATCAAGGCAGCTCGTTGATGTAGTGGATAGGGTGCTAGATCTGAAGACACAAAGACTCATCTTCCTGACAAATCTGGCCTCAGATATTTACTAGCTGTGTGACTCTGGCCAAATCATTTAACCTTATTTGCCTCAGTTTCATCTGAAAATGAGTCAAGATGTGGGCCAGCTAAGTGGCATAGCAGATAGAGTACTGACTGATCATGGAGTCAAGAGGACCTGAGTTCAAATTTGACCTTAGATACTTGATAATTACTAGATGTGAGACCCTGGGCAAATCATTTACCCCTAATTATCTCACAAAAACAAAAATAAAATGAGCTAGAAAAGGAATTGAAAAAAACTAATTAGGGCAATGAAAAGAATCAGATATGACTGAAAAAAAATGATTGAACAACCTGTCACATGATCAGTCCATCTTCTCCTCTTCTCAGACAGTTGTTTGATAATGTCTTTTACTCCTCATCTTCAGAATTCCTCATTGGTTTTATGTTATAATCTATTCTTACCCTTCTACAAGCCTCTCCTTCGTCCTATAGGATAAAGTTTTTTAGAGGTAATGTTGCCTTCCATCTTGCTGCCATAGAACTAACACCAGTAAAATGTCAGTTTTAAAAATATAATCCTTTTGTTGAAAATTTTTTAGTTAGTAAAAGAGCTTTTCAATTCTTATCCACTCTACCCTCCTCCTTCTTTTCAACTTGGGACCCAGCTCATTGTCCCTCTCTATTGTCTGACTTAGATATATAATTTCTGGAGAGATTCTATAGTGTATCCATCCAAATACATGTTGAAAACTGATCAGTAGATATTCTTCATCCACTTAATCTTTCCTGGATTGACCAAGCTCCTTTGAAAAATTACTTCTTCAATAAGTTCTCTTCCAAGAGGCCCTGCAAGATTCTGAGCCTTGGTGCAATAAGCAATACCTCATTGGCAAATAAAAACTTCTCTAAGACAGATTTGACTGTCTGCAGGGAATCCATCCTCAGCATGGGTTTTGTACTTTATCTCTCATTGTAGAAGATACCTTTGTTGAACAAACCTATCACTGTTTGATACCTATTTTTACTAGCAAGGCTCACTGAATAGGGTTATTTCTGTTCTACCTTTAAAGGAATTGTGAATGATTTTGATGTCTGGATGGGTGGTACCCTGTTAAAGAGATGTCTTGTTCCACGGTTTTGTTGTTTAATAATTTTTCAGTTGTGTCTGACTCTTCATGATCCCTTTTTATGATTTTCTTGGCAAAGATGCTAGAGTAGGCTGCCATTTCCTTCTCCAGCTTATTTTGCAAAAGAAATCGAGGCAAACAAAGTTAAGTGATTTGCCCAAGTTTACATAATTAGGAGTGTCTGAGACTGAATTTGAACTCAGGGCTTCTTGATTCTGAGCTTGGGATTTTTATCCTCTGTACCATTAAGCTGTCCTTTGTTCTACTTTATCAACTGCTTTTTGGAGAAATATAATATATACTTATATCTCTGTATATTTCAGTTAATTGTGAGATAATAATGATGTGATCCATTGCTGCTTGTAACTTGGAAAAGTAGTCTCTGCTAATATCATCAAAGATGTCATCAATTTATGTATAGATAACTCTCATTAACATTTTGTGTAGGTAGAAGAGTAGGAGTATAGGTTGGTGGTTATTATAGTTTTTCAGATACCTTTTTTGGTATTAATAAAACCTGAAACAATTTCCACATCTTTGGTCTCTTTCCTTTACTCCAATGCTTTATATATTCCAGTGTAGGCGCTTAATAACAGTTGTTTGAATTGAATGATTTCCTTTGGCATTGAATAGTAGAAAGACAATTAAAAAAAAGAAACTACAGTTGAATAAGCTAGTCTGAAAACTTATCCACAGTTCTTTCTCTCTCCCCATCTTTCTAATTGCCTTATTTTTAACCCATGTTTCTTTAACCTTTTCTGTGATTTTTCCCAATTCCCTCTAAAAAGACACTTTTGCTTCTTTTTGAATATAAATAGAATAAAAAATGATCAAAACATCATTCTGCTCTACATGTTTCCTAATCTTGTTTTAATATACATTTACAGTTGGAAGAAATTCCCTAGAGTTTCAGTCCTTTCCTGTGTACAAAAATATCCTTAAGTCCTTACACAAAGATAATTCTTTGCAAAAACCCACCTAGACTCTAGGGCATAGAGCATATGGTTCCATAACCTCCCTCAGAAACCTATTTGAATGTCTAATAGCCTTTACTATCAAGAATATTTATATCAGTAAACATTTATTAAGTTCTTACTTAGTGCCATTCACTGTGGGAAGTCCTAAGGCTTCAAAGAAAGCTGAAAAAATAGCTCAAAGAGTTCAATCTAGTATATTAATATATATTATTTTTGTAGGTCAAATTACAAATGAGGTAGTAATTGTAAAATGTTATGAGGAAGCATGGGATTCTTCTCCTGAAGAAATAATTTCAGCCGAAACAAATATTTCCCATTTTTTGGATACAAAATTTCTGGAGGATCAGGATTTACAGCTACTTTATAATAAGGAAATTCCTGTGAAGATCTCTCATGTTGTGTCTCCTGAGAAGATTTATGTGCAACAGCTGTCATCAGAGACCTTACTTAATAGGTACAATAATATATTTAAAACCTAGAATCAACCTATGGTATAAAGAAATAATTCATATTTTCTCCACTTTAGTTGAAAAAAGATGAAGTAATGAAACATATCTAAGGAGCAAAGGAATTCTCTGCTAGAGTCTTATTTTAAAAAAAGGACTACCAAGGCTAAATATGTTAATATAGTTTACAGGAAAAGATGACTTTCTGAAACGAATAACCTTTTCTTCATTCTCACTGATTCATCCCCTCCATCAGATACTACAAAGATATTAAACTGACCTTCATATACCTACCTCAAAAATCCTCCTGTGATCCTTCAGTTTGCCATAAGCAAGCAATCAAGCATCTATGAAACACCTACTTATGTCTTAGGCTCCATGCTAATTGCTGATTATATGAAGACAAAAGAAACAGTCTCTATTCCCAAAGAGCTTATATTCTCTCATGAAAATTTCTACCTTTCAGTAAACTGGTCATTCCTCCTTGCTTAAGATATACTTGTATTATTTAACTTAGATCAATGTATAACATGGAAACAATGTAAAAACTAATAGGTTGCCTTCTGTAGGGCGTGGAGGGAGGGGATGGAGATTAGGGGGAAAAATTGTAAAATTCAAAAATAAATAAATTTAAAAAAAAGAAAATATATATTTGTGTTCATCTCAACTAGACAATAAACTCCTTCAAGGAAGGGACTATTCATTTTTACCTTTATACCTTTAACATTGTCTAATATAATGACCAACTTATGATTAGTGCTAAATAAATATTTGAATGAATTGCATTTTTAGCTGCCATTTCTGTTTATTTCTTAATATTTTTATCATTATTTATAACTCTTCTGACTGTTTTTCAGTTTGCTTTTTTACTAGTTTTATAGAACCTAGAGTAATTCTTTAGTTAGGGCCATATTGGACTATGGAAATTGTAAAGAATCTTATAGTTCCTAAGGTATAGGCATCTGTTATATTCTGGCATGGTATCAAGGGGTTTTGCTCTTTTATCATTGACCCCCAGCCCCCAAATTGAGCTCCTCTTTTCCACAAAAATAATCTGTTGCCTATTACCCTGTGCCATCTACTTCCATACTTTCCTAAGCAATTGAGATCATTACCTTTCTTTTCTTGCTAATGTTCTAATAATCTTAAGAGTCTGAGAAACACAAAACAAATGAAATGCTTATTTTCTAACCGTCCGTTTAAAGTTAGATTCCCTTCTAGACTCTTTTGTGCTTTTCCTTTCTTTATTTTTCCTGTTCAGGCCCCTCTCTCTGACTTTCTCTCTCTCTTTCTATCTCTAGGTCTTTTTGCTCTGTCTTTCTGTCTCTGTGTCTCTGTCTCTGCCTGCCAGTCTTTCTCAGCATTGAATGCCCTTTTTTGTCCTGAGTGTCCCGTGGCTATTTCTCACTCTCAGTGTTAGGCTATTTTAGAAGAAAGGCATGGCAATGTCATTAAGTAGATCAAGCACTTACTTTGATCTACACGTGCACACTTTGAGAAAACAACTCAAGGCATTTTTCTTTACTATATACTTTCTTCTCTGTTAATTTTCTCTCCTTGTCTTCTGTTTTCCCTACTTAGAAAATATAAACTGACCTCATTGAAGTATTCTTGGCTCACCTGAATGAACATTCATACCTAGCAAATGCTCTGTTAGAGAATTCTCTCTTCATTGTAAAGACATGGAAGCAAGGTTACTTTTCTTGGGACAGATTAATTTTGCAAGAGCATCTGAGATATTTCATTTATATCTGAAGCCATTTTTTTAATCTGTACTGTCATTATTTGAAAGAAGAAAAGCAGCTATTTCCTCTTAAAGGATTTGTGTTGTCTGATTCAGTTTTCTTAGTAGGCTGTAGATCAAGGTCTTGGGCAAGAGAACTGAATACTGAATGGAAAATAAAGGTTATTGACTGAAGGTGGAAACTGAATTATATGGGCTGAGCTGTATGAGGAAGGCAGAATTGAAACAGCTCAAAGGAAACGTGACAAATGTAAGTTTAGAGTACCTATCCCAGGTGTTCATATGGACTATTTGAATTTATACTGAATTATGAAATCTAGACTTCCTTTACAAGAAAAAAAGAACCACATGCAGGAAAAAATAGAGCATCTTGTTTTACTCTGTTTCTTCATTTGGCACAAATAATGTAGTAGAGAGAGAGAACTGGACTTGGAGCCAGGACAATAGGATTAAAATCTTGACACCAATAAACAATACCAGGCTGTGTGGGCAAGTCCGTTAATTTCTTGGAGCCTAAATTCCCTTATCTGCTAAAGAAGGAATTTGGAGTAGCTAATGGCTTTGTGAAATTATTATTGAATTTGAAGTTAGAGGCCCTGGATTTGACTTCTGGTTCTGCCATTTGCTCTGTAAGTGGCCTTAATATTTTTATTCAATTTAACCTCTCTGGGCTTCAGTTACCTAATATGTAAAATGTGGAGGACTATGATCAATAAGGTCCCTTCCAGAGCAAACTCCAGTGATCCAGTGATTATTTGTCCCAATTTTATGCCTTTGCTCATTTTCTCCCCCCTTGCCTGGAATGCCCTGTCCCTCCTCACATGTCCCTGTTCTTTAAGGTTGATGCCATTTACAAGACTTTATCACTTAATGATGGATCACTCCTGAACTCTGTAACATTACTGTCTATATTACTTGTTTGCCAATGCCCCCTCACCTTGTATTTTTACTTCTCTTATTCTATACTTGTCCTGTATCCCTACCTAGGTCATAAAGCCAGCAGGACAGAGAACTTTTCTGGTATGTACTTGGGACCACCTTATTTAGCATAGTGCTTCATGCATTGTACATACTCAACAATGTATTTTGTTAATAATGATAGTTGCAAGACTTGAGCTCGATACACCACCTTTCTTTAAAACCAACAAATTTTAGAAGTGGAAAAGCATCAATGGTGTTTCAGTGTTAATTAAGATGTCCAGAGCATTCTAATTTCAAATAAAATATGCATCTACATTAAGATATGCCAATTTGCTAATTTTGTTATATGCTTGAGTGCTTTTTGACTAGAGAAGGGGGCATCCATTTGTGAAAGGAAATTAAGGTTATGTCAAAGCCAATGTTGTCCTTCAGTCTTCCAATTTGCTTTATCCAAATTCTGTTATTTTACCAGAGACTATGGAGATGGAACTACAGAGGGAATCTTTGTTGATGCCTTTAAGAGTTTGGTTTTGATTTTTGCCTTTGATTGTTTTCTATCTTAAAAACTCCATGAGACATTTTTATTGCAGGCAGCATAGCACAATGAATGTGACATTGTATGTAGAGTCAAAATGTCATGGATTCAAATTCTACCTCAGGTCATTATTAGTTATGTGACCCTGACAGTTAATTCATTTCACCTGCCTGGGCCCTGTCTCTTTATCTGTACACTGAAGGAGTTGAATTTGATAACTTCTAAGGTTGCTTCTAGCTCTAAAGCTATGATTCTGTGGATCTAGACCCAATACCTTTTCCCATATGTCCTTATATTATTATTTGAATGTGGACCCATCTTTCCAAATGTTTGCATAAGTATTTGCTAGTTCAGAGGTCCCTAAACTTTGGTGAGAAGGTATTAGCTTTCATTTCACCCAATGTCCCAGAAGAGAAGGGAAGGAGAGAAGGAACTTTATGAAGGAAGTGAATTTTGGCTAGGCAGAAATGGGGTGCTGTAGGAACCTGGGGAAGCACGTTAATATGCTAGCAGCTCCTAGTGAGAATATTAAACAATCTTGTTGAAAATAAAAGTACCAAATTCTTTGTCATAGGGAATGACTCTTTAGGAGCCAGTTATTTGTGTATAAACAAAAAAATAAATTAAAAAATTTCTCCAAAGAAAATAAATGAAAAACCAATAAAGACAAAATCAACAGGATGATAGTTGGTGAATGAAGAGGGTCATGGACTTTGGCCATGATAAATTCAAAACAGAAAAAAGACAATTATAGCAAGGGCTTCCCATCCACACCATTTAAAAAATTTTGTTTTGCTAAGGTAAATATTCTGATAATTAGGCATATTTCTTTAGGTTGTTGATAAGTTGATTACTCATGGAGAAGTTGAAAGCTCTGGTGTTTTGTTGCACTATTTACCTCCCAGGTTTTATGAAGATCAGATGATATAATACACGAAAACAAAGTTCTACATAATTGCAAGCTTATTCTTTCTGTGAAGAGGGTAGGGTAGGTTTATTATGTCTAAAGTCTGAATAACAGTTAGTGTATGAATCATATAATATCATATGAATCATATATGAATCAGATAAATTAAAATTATGCTTATAATTTTGAGAAACTTACTTATGACTTCCTCTCTTTATTTTGTTTTTTTTATTTTATTTTTTTTGTGTGTCTAATTTGGTTGTTATTTTTTTAGCATTTCATTTATTTATTTTTCCAACTACATGCAACAGTAATTGTCAGCAGTCATTTTTTTTTGGCAAGGTTTTTGTACTTCCCATTTTTCTTCCTCTTTTCTCTCTTCTCTTCCCCTGAGAGAAAACAATATAATCTATACCAGTGTAATCATGCTAAACATAAATTCATATTAATCATGTTGTGAAAGAAGAATCAAATTGAAATGGGAAAAATTAGAGAGGAAAAAACATAAATATAAGACAACTTTTAAAAAGTGAAGATAGTAAGCTTTGGCCTGCATTTAAACTCCATAGTTCCTTCTCTGGATACAAATGGCATTTTCCACCACAAATCTTTTAGAATTGTCTTTGATTATTGTCCTGCTGAAATGAGCTAGTCCATCATAGTTGATCATCTTCATTGTTGCTGGTAGTTGTATAATGTTCTTCTGGTTCTGCTCACTTCACTCATCAAGTCTTCATGTTCATGCAAGTCTTTCCAGGCAATTCTGAAGTCCTGTCTCTCATGATTTCTTATAGAAAAATAATGTTCCATCACATTCATATACCACAATTTGTTCAGCCATTTCCCCAATTGATGGGCATCCCCTCCATTTCCAATTCTTTGCCACTATGAAAAGAGCTGCTATAAATATTTTTGAACGTGGATTTTTTTTACCCTTTTTATTGATCTCTTTGCCTCCCTTCCTCTTTAGCCAACATCTGGATTAACCTGTGGCCTTATTCTCAGAACCCAAAATGAGATCTAATATTTCCTATTTCATACCTGTTGGACTGCCTCATTCATACCTTGGTAAGATTCTTATCAGAGTCCTTCTCAATAGACTGATCCTTCACCTGGAAAAATTGTCACACACACACCATCCCCCCGAGGGCCAGTGCTTCAGGAAAAAGTAAAGGAGCAGTCGATATGGTATTTGCTACCCAACAACTCCAGGAAAAATGACAGGAACAGAACAGAGGTCTATACAACATTTGTAGATTAGACCAAGGCCTTTGATGCTGTCAGTCATGAGGACTTATGAAAAATTATGTTTGCCCAGAGAAGTTCATCCAAATTGTGCATCAGCTCCAGGACAGCCCAGGTTCTGGATAGTGGACGATGCTCTTAAGGTTTTCCAGTCACTCATGGAGTGAAACAAGAAATGTCCTTGCTCCCATATTTTTTGAATGATATTTTCAGCCATGTAATCAAATGCCTTTACTCAGGATGAACATGGCTTCAAGGTCAGCTACCACACTGATGACAAATTCTTCAACTTGAAAAGGCTACAAGCCAAGACTAATGTGAAGGGAGTGCTGGTGCATGATCTTCTGTTTGATCTGATTATGACCTGAATGCAGCCTCTGAAACCGAGATGAAACAAAGAATAGATCCATTCTTTGCTGCTTGTGCTAATTTTGGTCTAACAATGAACACCAAGAAAACACAGGTGCTCCATCAGCCAGCACCACACCTTCTATATGTGGAACCATTGATTATAGCAAATGGAGAAGTTTTGAGAACTGTGGATAACTTCACCTACCTTGGCAGTGTCCTTTCCAAGGAGACACACATTGACAATGAGGTTGACACATACATTTCCAGAGTTGTCTCAGTATTTGGGAGACTCCAAAAGAAAGTGGGAGAGAAGAAAGTGATTACCAAACTGAAAGTCTACAGAGCCGTTTTGCTGACCTCATTGTTTTATGCCTGTGAAACCCAAGAAGTCTACCTGTGCCATATCAAGAGACTGAATTACTTCCATTTAATTGTCTTAGGAAGCTTCCGAAGATCACCTGGTAGGAGAAGATACCAGACACTGAGGTCCTTTCTTGAGGTAAACTGCCCAGCATTCCAACATTACTACAGAGAATGCAACTAAGATTGGCTGGTTGTTAGAATACCAGATGTTTGCTTGCTTCACACAGGGCAAGTGCTCACGGGGGCGGGGGGGTGTCAGAAGAAGTGATACTGAGACACCCTGAAGATCTTATTGAAGAACTTTAGAATTGATTGTATAGCATGGGTGACACTGGCACAGGACCTCCCAGCATGGCGTGCTCTCATCAGTGAGGGGGCTGAGCTGTACGAGTAAGGCAGAATTGAAACAGCTCAAAGGAAACGTGACAAATATAACTTTAGAGTACCTATCCCAGGTGTTCATATGGACTATTTGTGCCTGACTTGTGATAGAGCATTCTCGTATTGGTCTGATCAGCCACAGTCAGACACTGTAATTTGCTTCAAACAGTGATGTCAATTTAGTCTTCTTAGATAACAAAGGACAAGAATCAATCAAACAACCTTGGCAACAGTTCCTTAACCAAGCAAAAAAATATGAAAACAATTCTCAAAGGAAACAACCTTTGCCCCTGAATTATGCCATAATCAAGATTGCTGGAGGCTTGTCTTACCTCTTGACAACATATTATTTATTCCTAAATCTGATCCTGCTTATGGTTACCTGCTCTCTCACTGATTCCTATTGTATTCCTAATTGCTTTAATCCATGCTTCTCTGGGAGGTTCAAATTCACTAACAGTTTCAGAGTAGTTATTGGAAACTGCTCTAGCTTTCTACAATTTTCAACCTTTTCCCTTTCCTATGTCTTCTATTCAGGAATCAAATGTTCTCACCCAAATGAGCAATTTCCTAATCCTTTTCTTTGACAACTTAGACACTAACCATTATTAAACTTGAATTTATTTATGATTCTGGATCAATTCCATGTTAGATCAAAGATCTCTTATGAATGAAAACTCCAGGATCAATTAAGACCCTTAAGGGCAAGAATTTCTCAGTCTTTGTATTTATTGCACTCAGCACATGATATGTACTCTATATATATCTTTACTGAATTGAATTGTTTAATTTGGCTCCTGATGCATAACTTTAGAAGTATATTATGTATGTGTTTAATATTCTGTAATTTATATAAACTATGTATTATGTATGCATAATATGGTCTAAAATATATGTTTATGTATATCATGATATGATATAATATACACATATATTTTATATATAAAGAAAGGAAAACTAATAGAAATAGCTAGAGAAAGGGTATATATGTATGCACATGTATATAGATACATATATGTGAATAATTAATATATACAAATGTACATCAATGCCTATGGTACACATATGTAGACAAATATACCCATAATGTGATCTACATATATGTGTATACTCCTTTGTTCAGTTTACCTAGTATTTTTTCATTTCCCAGCTTTCCTGATTATTACTGCCTTTTGAATTCTTGTGGTATGACAATATATTAGGAAAAATAATCATGACTTTAGAACTAAGATCTGACCATGTTAGCTTTGCCTGGATTCTAGCTGCAGTGTGTGAGATCTATGGAATATCAGCACATTGATGAAATGTCGATTATCACCGACTCTTGGATCCATTTACCACTAGTAAAAATATCACCCACTTAAAATGAATACAATTCTGATGATATAGGTTTCATTTAATGAATTTATCTATTGCTTTTTTCTGATGCAAATATCAAATGAATTTATCCATTGCTTTTTTCTGATGCAAATATCAAATGAATTTATCCATTGCTTTTTTCTGATGCAAACATCAAATTAGTATTTTTGCTTAAGTGAGATGGGTTCACACTGGAGAGTAAATCTTTATTTTGGAAGACAGAGAGGCACAATTTATGCCATGTCAGCATGTGACAAAGAGACTGCTGATAGACAAATAGGATGTATTATTGACTTTGACAGCAGGATGAAATGCAACAGGTTAATGATAATGTACCATTTTTTGAGAAGGAGGTTATTACCATAGACAGAGGACCTGGTGGTCTTTTGCTGTGATCTGATTCCTTCAAGTCCCTCTTCAAATCTGTACTGTAATTTAATTACAATAGCCTAGGGCGCATTCTAATGCAAGTTACATGGCATAGATCCAAAATGAGCTGGAAAATATTCTACTTCATTATTTGATTATAGAAGCAGAGGAGAAGTGAAAGCATTCTTCTTTTCTTTCCTTTTCTTTATTTTCCAAATTAGACTACACAGCACTTTAAGATAGCTCTCAATTTGATTGCCAATTCTTACACAACCCCCCCCTTCACCCTTATTGTAGCCATCCAACCCCTTTGCTATATCAATGTAATTATATCTTTTAATTTGATACATTTCAAAGCCAATGGAGTTTATTCTCCATTTCAATTATTGGCAGAATTGGCAGAAACCAAACAAGAACACTTGCTATTATCATTATATGGAAATATCTGCATTGAGCTTCACTAGTTTATGAGTTCTAAAAGCATTCCTTCCCCCATCTCCCACCCACTCTCTGTTAGCAGCAGAGAACAAGAGGTACCTGGAACATGCCCTCGTTTGGCAGACCTCATGGTAACTCAATAGTTGAAGTTAGCAGGTGGGTGAATTTCTATACATCCTGTAGTTATCAACCAATAGCAGGACAGGTCATCATTCAATTCTGATTAATTAAAGGGTAATAGCAATTACATTTCCATATATAATAATGGAAGATTTAAATCTTTGGTAAAGTTACTGACAGCTGGAGGAATTCCCAGCTGCTCATGAAACTGGGCGTATTCAACTAACCAATTAATCATGAATGGATGAATTCAATGAAACAAAAAAAAATCAGTCTGTTTTTATAGTGGAAGCTTTGAAAACTTGGAACCAGGCATTTCTTTTGGTTTACACTGAATAGAATTTGAAGTCGCTAGTAAAGAGCTGTCCAATCTGTATTTAAATATATTGCAAAAGAAGATATAGAATGGGGATCACAGCTACTCATTTCTTTTTAGACTTTAATACTTTATCTCAGAGTTATCTCAAAGGTTCCTTTTTGGAACCTTTAAGAGAAGTCAGCATTTCCTTTTAGCTTTCGTTTGTCTCTGATATAGAGAGTAATGAAACAAAGATTTTGAGTTGACTAATACACATTTCCCACAATCTTCTTAAGTAAAAAATCTTTCACTAATTTTCTGTAATTATGAGTTAACTTCAAACCCCAGTTGTCAAGGTCACTGGAAGGAATCTGGAGATAAATGAGAATTGAGAGATCATCTAAGCTTCTTCCTTATTCTTTTACAAATGAGGAAATTGAGGTTCAGAGTTGTTAAGTATTACTACCAAGGATAGTAATTAGGTAAGAGAACATGAACTGGAATCCCAAGTTCCTGACTCCAAATTGAGGATTCATTCCACTGTCCTAGAAAACAGTGTTGTGTGGCATTCCATCAGAAACATCTTCCAAATTGATAACATTTAATCCACCATTCTTTGGTGACTCAGTTCAATTTAAAATGAATTAATGGAGCATCTGCTATATATCAGGTAGGCCAATCATGTAGTCAGAGTAAGGGATAACATGAACAGTCCTCACACTATTGACAGCTAGGTAGTTTAGCACTTGGACTTGAAGTCAGGAAGACTTAAGTTCAAATCTAGCCTCAGATACTTATAGCTATGTGACCTTGGACAAGTCACTTAAGTAAAAAATCTTTCACTAATTTTCTGTAATTATGAGTTAACTTCAAACCCCAGTTGTCAAGGTCACTGGAAGGAATCTGGAGATAAATGAGAATTGAGAGATCATCTAAGCTTCTTCCTTATTCTTTTACAAATGAGGAAATTGAGGTTCAGAGTTGTTAAGTATTACTACCAAGGATAGTAATTAGGTAAGAGAACATGAACTGGAATCCCAAGTTCCTGACTCCAAATTGAGGATTCATTCCACTGTCCTAGAAAACAGTGTTGTGTGGCATTCCATCAGAAACATCTTCCAAATTGATAACATTTAATCCATCATTCTTTGGTGACTCAGTTCAATTTAAAATGAATTAATGGAGCATCTGCTATATATCAGATGCTGATTCTGCCCTCAAAAAATGACATAATTATATAGTTAGTAAGTACAAAGTAATTGGGAGAGATTGATTGGAGGGGGCACCAAAAATTAAGGATATCAGGAAGGGCTTTCATTATGAAATAGGATATGATCTGTGCTTTAGAGGAATCAAGGGATGGTGCAGTAGAGCACTGGATTAGGAATCAAGAAGACTATTTTTTGAGTTCCATATTCTAACCTTCCTTTCCTTTCTCTCTTCCTGAGATGACAAGTAATCCAATACAGTTCATATGTATACATATATATATATATATGTATATATATATATGCAATCATATTATCATTTTGTACAAGAAGACTTGAATAAAAAAGAATTGGAAAAAAGTGAAAATAGCATGCTTCGGTCTGTATTCATACGGCTTCAGTTATTTCCATGGAGGTGAATAGCATGCTTCATCATGAGTCTTTTGGAATTGTCTTGGGACTATTGTATTGCTGAGAATATCTAAGTTACTCACAATTCTTCATTGTACAATATTGCTGCTACTGTGTACAATGTTCTCCTAGTTCTGCTCACTTCACCTTGAATCAGTTCATGTAAGATTTTCCAGATTTTTCTGAAATTACCTTGCTCTAGGTAACTTTAAAACTAAGTTTCAGCAAAGGTGTCAACCTGCCTTGGACAAAGGAATTCCTTCACCTGGAATTTCCCAGTACAGTGAAATCACAAGTCTTGTCTCTGTCTCAATCCTATCCTACAGTGGGTAGAGTACTCACTCTGAAGTCAGGAGGGCCTGTGTCAAATCCAGCCTCAGACATTTATTAGCAGTGTGACCTTAGACAAGACATTTAACCCTGATTGCCTCTCATCCAGGGCTATCTTCAGTTGTCCTGGTTCATATCTGGCCACTGGATCCAGATGGCTCTGGAAGAGAAAGTGAGGCTGGTGACTTAGCACAGCCCCCCTCACTCAAATCCAATTCACGTTTGTCATAACATCTCTCTATCATAGTCTTTTTGAGATCCAAGGACAAATGTCATCATCATCCTACATAGAGATGATCATTAAGACCAAGGAGGGTACGTTGGACTTGTAGTCAGCATAAACTCTTACTTCTTCCAATTTCTTTGTCTTTATGGTGGAAATAATAACACTTTCTCTACATGTATCTAAGTGTTGTTGTAAGGAAAGTACATGTAGAGAAAGTGCTTTGTAAACTGTAAAAGGCCTGACACACGTGTGATGATGGTGGTGGTAAATTTATGTTGACATTCAGCCCTTGTTTCAGCTGTTGGAGGTGTTGGAAGGGGAGAACAGACTTCCAGTGTTTGAAGCTCAATCCTTACTAAAAAAGGTGCCAGATTGCTTCCACTTTAGCTTTTAACAAGGTGTTGCTACTGCAGTAATTTCTATGCCAGCTTGTTTCAACAATCCATTAAAAGATAAGTAACAGGTCTGGACTTGATGAAGAATGCTGATAACTTCATCAGCATTTAATTTATCTCTCCCAAAACTACACTTTGTGGGTAATTTTTCTAGCAAGTCGGTTTTTTGGTCATTTAGTGTGTTCTGGCTATGAGAGGTTGATTTTTCATAGCTCTTTGGTGTCTTTCTAATGTTTCCTAGTAAATGGCCCCCACATCAAGTTTACACTTTGTACTGGCAAAGTTGTCTTGGCTAGGTGTCTCTACCTCCCTTATTTTTTCTTTTTTTAAAATTGTTTTTGAATTTAACAAATAGTAAATTTTTTAAAATTTATGTTTACTTTTAAATTTACATTTACATTAAAATAAAATGAAGATTTCCATGTATATTGTAGAATAGGAGAGAATTGTACATTAAAATATATTATGTAGACCTTGCTTTTGTTTATGTCTATAATAAATTCCAAATATAGCTTTCATTCTATCTCCCTTATTTGTGTTGGAATGTTTGCTTTGGCAGCACATATACTAAAATTGGAACGATACAGAGATTAGCATGGCCCCTGCACAAGGATGACACACAAATTCATGAAGCATTACTTATTTGTGATGGATTTTGACCCTCTTTTCATGCTCTCCTCATTTGGGAGTCATGGAGAGAAGAGTGAGGACAGAAGAATTAATTTAATGATGGAATTAAGTTTGTGGTGATAGAGGAGGGCGAGAATCAGATTGTCTAAGGAGAAGTGAACTATCTCAAATCTCTTGTGTTGAGCATTAGTATGATTAATCCCTTTGCATATCCAGCTGGGACAAAATAGAAAAATATAATAATACCTATAGATATATGTATGTATATATCTGTCTATGTGTATAAGCTATATATACATATATAAATATCGATGCATAAGCATAATATCTATATATCTATCTATCTGTATATATATATATATTAGCTAGATAGCTCCCCCAAATTTTTTACCCTATGTTTATACAGAACTGGCTCTTTGTATGTTCCTTTTGGACCATTAGTTTTCTTTCATTGTATTTTAATCACCCTCCTCATCTGTGCCAATCAGTGCTTTGTGATTTCTTTTTTGGATTATTAAAAAAAAGTAAATTATATATGATGGCATCATAATTGCTTGCTTAAGTTAAGAGTGTTTTAAAAATGTATTTACCATTTTATTTTCCCTAGTTATATATATATATAAACAACTTTTAAAACTCATTTTTAAAATTCTGAGTTCCAAATTCTCTCCCTTCCTTCCTCCCCAGGCCCACATCCCATTTGAGAAGTCAGGCAGTTAAATATAAGTTATACATGTGTTGTCTTGCAAAACATTTCCATAATAATCATGTTGTGAAAGAAAACATGGACAAAAAAAAAGTTTAAAAAAGTATGATTCAATCTAAATTCAGCCAACATCAGTTCTTTCTTTGAGGATAGGTAGCATTTTTCATGGTAAGAATTGCTTGGATCCTTGTATGAGAATAGCTAAGTCATTCACAGCTGATTATCTTATAATACTGCTGTTACTTTGTACACAGTATGTAAGTCTTTGCAGATTTTTTTTCTGCATGCATCCGTCTCATTGTTTCTTATGGCACATTAGTATTCCATCCTAATCATATATCATGCTTTGTTCAGCCATTCCCCAATTGATGGGCATTCCCTCAATTTCCAATTCTTTGACACCAGAAAAGAACTGCTACAAATATTCTTGTACATATGGGTTCTTTTTCTTTAAAAATCTTATTTACAGATACAAACCTAGTAATGGTATTGCTAGATCATAGGGTAAACATGGTCTTATATCCCTTTGGGCAGAGTTCCAAATTGCTCTGCAACATATAGAATAGTTGAATCAGTTCACAATTTTACCTATAGTGCATTTAATGTCTCATTTTTTTTCTCCACATTCTCTCCAACATCTGTCATTTTCCTTTTCTCTCCTTTTAGTCAATCTAATAGGTATGATGTAGTACTTAAGAACTGTTTTAGTTTGCATTTCTCCAATCAATAGTGAGTTAGAACATTTTTTCATATGACTACATGTGACTTTGATTGCTTTATCATTTGTCAATTAGGATATGGCTTTTATTTTTATAAATTTGACTCAATTCTCTATATGAGACATTTATTAGAGAAACTTGCATCAATTTTTTTTCACAAATACATACTAGTTCCTAACTTTTATTCTATTCTCTCTTTTCACCCTGTCCCTCAGAAGTTGTTTTGCTTCTGACTACCTCTCCCCCAATCTGTCCTAATAATGAGAAAATTCTTATGAGTTGTATGTAACTCCCATGTATGAATGGTAACAGTTTAATCTTATTAAGTCCCTTGTGATTTTCCTTTCCTGTTTACCTTTTTTCTGCTTCTCTTGAGTCTATTATTTGAAAGTCAGAATTTCTATTCAGTTCTGATCTTTTCAATAAGAAAGCTTGAAAGTCTTCTATTTCATTGAATATCAATTTTTATCACCTGAAGAATTATTCTCAGTTTTTCTGGGTAGGTCATTCTTGTTGTAATCCATTGTCTTTAAGAATATTATCATGTTCTATACCCTCTGTTCCTTTAATGTAGAAGATGGAAAATCTTGTATTATTGTGACAGTGACTCCACAATACTTGAATGTTTCACTCTGGCTGCTTACAATATTTTTTCCTTGCCTTAGAAGCTCTGGAATTTGGCTGAAGTATTCCTAGGATTTGGGGATTTCTTTTAGGAGGTTATATACTGTCCCAAGCTTCAGTGATTTTGTGCATCTGTTTTCAGAGGTACTTCTAAGGACCTATCAGTTTTCAGTTCTTTTAAGATGGTATAATCTAATGAAAAGTGTTTTTACCGTTTTCCTGGCCTGCGCTTTGGACTGTGAGCAACCACAAATACTCTTTTCTGATCTAGAATTGTGATGAGGGTACCTGCTCTACTGCAGCCATGATCTCTGATGTGCTACTGCCCCTCCTAGCCCTGGGACTGCCACCTACTCCTGTGACCCAGATTCAAGGATAGGCAAAATAACAGTCATCCTTCAGTGCTGACAAAGAGACCACTGTAATCTTCTGACCAGTTGTTCTACCCTCTTACTGTCAGTGCTCTGGGTCTGATGCTGCTATTGATTCAGTGGCTCCCTAGGCTTGCTCTTGGGCCAGGTTTGTTTTGGCACAGCTCACACTAGACTGTGCTCCACTCTTTCTTGGTGCAATATAATCTTTCTTGCCTCCTTTTATGTTGTCTTTGACTGGAAGAGTATTTTGCTCTTCTTTTGTGGGTTCTGCTGCTCCAAAAATTGTTTTATGGCATTATTTAGAGGTGTGCAGAGAGTTTCTGAGAACTCAAGTGAGTTGCTCTTTTCCCCCCACCATCTTAACTCTGCCCCCCCAAATTAATGGTGTTTTTAATGCATTCGTGCAGTTTTTCATACCTTCCCTACCCCAATCTCCAACTTTTCCTTTCTTACATTGTGTAATTCAACCTTCCATACCACCACAAATTACTTTTAAGGTCATTTCTGATGGTACTCTGTATTATTTTGCTCATTTCTCTTATTTAGAAAAGTCATTGATCGTCTATTTCCTAATCATTAAACCACAACACAATTTCTAGAAAAAAATACAAATATTGATCACTCAGAGGGCAAGGGAGGGACCTGCGTTTGGTGTAAATTGACTATATCACTGATTTTATACTAAGTGGCATTAAAGATAAAGTAAAAAAGATGGAGGACTAGAAGAGGTAGGCCAATCATGTAGTCAGAGTAAGGGATAACATGAACAGTCCTCACACTATTGACAGCTAGGTAGTTTAGCACTTGGACTTGAAGTCAGGAAGACTTAAGTTCAAATCTAGCCTCAGATACTTATAGCTATGTGACCTTGGACAAGTCACTTAACCTCTGAGCTCCTCATCTGCAAAAAAGGGGATGATAATAACAGGAATAATAGTAACAGACTTAGAAGGATAAAATGAGATAATGTCATATTGTAATATTATGTTTATATTACATAATTATATGATATAGCATTGTATAAATAATGATTAGTTTTTTGTTTAGATATTCATGCTGACATATTTATGTAATATTGTATCATAATATTATACAATGTATATAAATGATATCATATAATAATATTATATAGAACTTTATAAATTTTAAAGCTCTATAGAAATGCTAGCTATTATGCCAAGTCCAATGATAACAATGTCATGTGACTTAAAGGAAGATCCATATCATATTAAGTGGACTTCTGTCAAGAATGTCTTAGTGTGAGAAGATATGGATTGTTTATTGTCTGTGGTGTTGAAAGGGATATACTCTGAAGATATCCCTAGTCCCAAAAAGAACTGAAGTATTTACTTTGTACAAAGCTCTGGGCAGGGAATACAAAATAAGATTGTATTTGTGCTGTTTATATTTCAGTTGAGTAAACAAGCCATAGATACATTAAAAAGACAATTAGCAATATAAAGTAGTATGTGATAACCATCAAGTGAATGCTAACTCATTAATTGCTTTGAAGATGGGAGCTAATCACTATAGGCTACAGTGGGCAGTGAAGGCTTCCAAGAGAAGGTAAATTGTCAACTGGGCCTTTTAGATTAGGTAGGAATTAACAAAGATTATAAGAGAAGGGAAGACTTTATTTTGGTGGGTGTCCCACTATCTGGGACCATGTATACAACAGCAGGCCAAGGGTCTATGATGCATTTTTCTTATATGCCATATCCTATGGGTGCATTGTAATACTGCTCCCTGGTACTTTCCTCTTTTGCCTCTTCAAAAGAATATGAGAACTTCCATCTAGATTAAATCATAGATGTATAAAAAGTCATGATCAGAATTGATTAATGCCATCCTGAACTCAGTCTAGCCCAGCTGTCAGTTGTCCTAAGGAGTCTTCCCTATTAGACTATGTTTGTTTTCCAAATGAACCTTGAAAATCCTTTATCTACAACAATTCCATAGCTTTTTTTTTTAAGGTTTTTGCAAGGCAAATGGGGGTTAAGTAGCTTGCCCAAGGCCACACAACTAAGTAATTATTAGGTGTCTGAGGTCAAATTTGAACTCAGGTACTCCTGACTCCAGGGCCAGTGCTCTATCCACTGTACCACCTAACTTCCCCCACCACCTAGATACCCCCAATTTCATAACTTTTAAAAATAGTTCATTATGGAATTCGTTATGGAGGTATAATATGTCACAATGAATAGAAAAATCTGTGTTAGAGTCAGGAATACTTAGTTTCAAGTCTTTCCTCTGACATATCTGACCCAGGGTGAGTCAAGTCTCCTCTCAGTGCCCCAGCCTCTCTCTAAGACTGTTAAGTTGTAGGGCAGTTGTACATTTCCATTGGTTTCCTGTCTGATAGGTCCTTACATTAATTAAGTCATAGATTTGAACTTTCAAAAAAATTATATAAATGAATACCTCTTTGTCAACTTTTTACTCAAACCCCAAAGTGTCTATAAAATTCCAAACAACTTGTAAAATAGAGATAATGACACTTGCTAAAAGTATTCTTTTTCCCCACCAAAGTTTTCTTTGGGGCACTGTGAGGCAAGTGCTTTATACATTTTTTTAAAGCACTATATAAATATGAATTATTTTTAAAAAATAAAAATATTGAATCAGCTTGGTTGCTAACTCCTGATATACAGTACTTTATTCTAACCCCTTGACCTAATGTTCATTATTTTATCATCCAGTCACATTTGTTAACCAAGAATGCATTTAATTGCTTTTCCTTCCTGCTCTTATTAGTTCTTCAAAAGAATAGAAACTCAGGTTAACTTCCTGCCTTTCCTGATTAAAAATATTTAGCTATAGTCTCATCTTTAAACCATTTTTATTTACTTTCTCTGGCTTAGGAGAGGCAGAGAAAACAACCTTATCATTAAATTTCCACTTGTAGTTGAGTGGCCCTAATTGAGCAGGGTTTTTTGGGAAGGAATCAAATTCCAACACTGAGGAAGCAATTGGAAAGGGGCAGCCAAGATGGTGAAAGGTCTTGATTCCATAAAATATGAGAAGAAAATATGCTGAAGAAAATGGGGTTAACTATTTTGAATTGGGTGAAAGATCTGTTTCAAAGAAGGAATTGGGTGAAAGATCTCTGTTTCAAAAAAGGAATAGATTTATTCTTTTTGCTCTCAAAAAAAATCAAGAAAAATGAGTAGAATGGGGCAGCTAGGTGATGCAGTGGATAAAGCACCGGCCCTGGAGTCAGGAGTACCTGGTTTCAAATCCAGTCTCAGACACTTGATAATTACTTAGCTGTGTGGCCTTGGGCAAGCCACTCAACCCCATTGCCTCGCAAAATTAATTAATTAATTAATTAAATGATTAAACAGATGAACAAACAAACAAACATAAATAAATAAAATGAGTAGAAAATGATAAACTTAGACTTGATATGAGAAAAAAAATTCTAACTATTGGAACTATCCACAAAAAGAACAGGATATTTTTTTTTGGGGGGGGGGGGTTCTTCTTCACTGAAACTTTCCAAACAGAGATTGGAGATGCTCACTTGTTACTTATGTGATAGTAGAGAATTTTTTCAGGTATGTTTTAGAATGACTCAATTTGGGGTTTTCTTGGCAATGATACTAGAGTAAGTTTGCCATTTACTACTCCTTTTACTGGAGGAAACTGAGGTAAATAGTGTTAAGTGCCTTGCCCAGAGTCACACAATTAATAAATAGATTTGAACTCATGTCTTCTAAACTCCAGCTGGTACTCTATCCACTGTGTCACCTAGCTGCCTAGATTCTTTGCAGATTTGGTTTAAAGTAAGGGACCATAGACCAAATCTCAAATTCCATGATTCTGTGAAAGTAGTTTCCCAAGAGAGAGAAAAACTCCAGTCAGATGAAACAAATAGTAACAATGGGTCAAGGAGAAGGTGGGTCAACCCCTAGACCCAAAGGAAAAAAGAAGTCACAGGGAAGGTCACTTGTAACAAGGTGTTTCCAGAACAGGAGACTTCAGCCCTCTATAAATTGGCTCTCTTTGATACATTAGAGACCAGGTCCTCATGCTTTCTCAAATCCCCTTGTTTCTGTTCTGCAGTCTCCCCCTATCCCAAGCATACCAGTGGTTTGGAGCTGAAGGAGTCCCCGCTTCTGTTTCCTGACAAGTAAAACAAAGAACTGAAGGCAAGAAGTTTCTGACTGAGATGTGTGCTGGTAAAAGTTTAATAGCCAGCTTTTTGTGTGTGTGGGATGGGGAGATATACTAGACACACCTTCAAGTTTAATCTACATTATCATTTCATCTATCCCTTTATTAAGTTTAGAAAATCAACAGACAATAAATCAATCAGTTCTTCAAAAGAAGTACAAGCTGGTTCCAGCATGCCCTTGCCTTAATTCCCTTGCCAGCTCTACAGGGCAACATATATATCTTTGATCACTAAATTGAATGCATTTCCTCAAAGAAACATTGCTATATAGGGTATTTAGTTTCTTTCTAGTTCCATTAGTAAATGTTCTGTGGTTCTGCTGAGCTCTGTTTGATAGTTTGATTAGGATTTTATGAAAAAGCTTGAGAATTTAACCACCATATATATTTCTATGGGAAAATACAAGTCTAAGTTTCAAATAGCTTCTCTTGAAGCCAACTTTTGGCCATCTATTTTTAAAATTAAAGAATGCACATATTGGATTTTCCTAAAACAACTCATTCCTGTAATGCTGTTCCCCTTTTTAAAAAATGAATTCCTTTAACAAGAAGGATATCCAGCACCAACTAAAAATTGATTCTGACATGTAAAATTCAAATAAGACCAAATTGTTGTTTAAATAAGATTTTGAAATGTTTAATCTGATATGAGATATACTTAATATTCATAGTTATCAAGGCATAATATCCCATGATAATATAAATCTGTGATTTTGCTTACTCTCCACATGTCCTCCTAGGGTTCCTGAAGGCTGTGCCAAGGAGCCTTTGGTAGGCTGTTCCTTGTAGGCATGGACTCAAGAATGGTCCCAGCATTAGATTTATTTGCCAAATGGAAGGCTTTATATATGATCCTGCAAATGATAGGGAGCCACTGTGATTTATTTAGCAGGGGGATAGATGTACACTTTTGAAAACCACATTGGCATCTAAATGGAAGCTATCCTGGAGAGGGGACGCACTTGAGGCAGAGAAACTAAAAGACAACTGCAGTAATCCAGATGAGAGGTGATGAGGGCATGAACCAGGTTTGTGGCTATGCAAGTTGAGACAAGGGGACATAAATGAGAGATTCTGGGAAGAACATAGGGAATTGATAATGAATTGGATGCATGGAATGAGTGGGAGTGTGGAGTCAGAGGAAAGTGAAATTTCAGACCAAAGAGACTGGAAGTATGGTAGTGCTCCTGATAGTAGTAGGGATATTTGGAAGAGGGGAGCATTTGGGAAGAAATATATTGAGTTTTGTTTTGGATATCTTGAGTTTCAGCCTCTGGGACATCTATTTCAAAAAGTAAAAAAGGTAGTTAGAACTGTGTTACTGTAGACCAGCAGGTAGACTAGGATGGATTTGTATATCTAGGAATCATCTGAAAAAAGACTATAACTGAACCCATGGAAGATCTCACCAAGTGAGATAGTATAGACTCAAAAGAGAAGTAGGGTCAGGATACAGCACTGGGGGGAAACCCATGGTTAGTGGATATGGCATGAATGAAAAACAAGCAAAGAATGCTGTAAAGAAACAATCAGACTAAGAGGAGAACTAGGAGAGAAAAAAAATAGAGACAAGAGTAGATACAGAAGAAGGTGATCAAAGGTCACTTACAAAAATCACAAAGGTCATTACAAGGATCAAAGATCAGGATTGAGAAAAGACCTATATTTGGCAATTAAGAGATCACTCCTAAGTCTGGAGAAGGCAGTTTCAATTGAATGGTGATAAGGAAGCTAAAATATAGAGTTTAAAAGAGAGTTAGAGGAGAGGAAGTGGAGATACTTATTGTTCATAGCTTTCTCAAAGAGTTGGGCCAAAGTTGGGACTGAGGTATGAATGATAGCTAGAATGGGTGGTTGGATCAGATGTGAGTTTTTTTAAGATGGTAAGACACAAACATATTTGTAGGTAGCAGGAAAGGAACCAGGAGATTGGAAAAGATTGTAGTTAAGAGAGAGAGAGAGAGTAGGGATAGTTTTGGAGCCATTTTTTTTGAGAAATAGGAGAGGTTAATACAAAAACACATGATCATTGTTTGCCTTGGCAAGAAGAAACTCTTTTCAAGTGAGACAGGAATGAAGAGAGATGCATGAATGACATGAGATAAAGAGGAGATAAATCAAATAAATATTTATTTGATAAGGAGGAGGTAACTCAGATAAATATTCAAGGAGCTATAATTTCATCAGGTGGGATTTTTTTTCTCTTAATATAAGTTGCAACCTCTCTACCCCTTAGCAGATTCACAAATTGATATGACCAAAAGAAAAATAAAATCATCTTTCATCCACATTTATCTAGTCTGACTATTGGAAATTATAAGCCTTTACATTTGGGTTGGATCTGCCAGATCTTCTGGGGTGTTGGTTTTGTCTCTTGGACCCCATTAACATGTATTAATTTCAGGCTTTATATTTATCACTTTGTAATACCTTGAAACTTGGAATTTCACTGATCTCCTGATTCCTCATTTTTAGCCAAAATTCCACTTGACAATATGCCACTCAACTGGCAGCCAGCCAGTACCATATGAGGGATGGCCAGAACTGGAAATTAGGGTATTAACCAGAGGATGTTCAATAGTCTCAGAGGAACTGGGAAGAGGCAAAAGTATGGGAAAGATAGATATAGAGTCACAATATGAGGTTATAGATGGAGAAGTTAATCAGAATGTACAAGAAACCTGTTACTGATACTGAATTTCAGTTTCCTGTGGAGGGTGACACTGAAATGCACCAATAGGACCCCAGAGAAATAACTTTTCAGAGAAAAGAACCTAGGGTTCACATCCTGTTTAGGAACAGTAAACCATACCATGCTGGAGTTCAAGGGGGTAAGTAAACACATACAAAGGCCAGGGAGAACTTAATAAGAATTTGTAGCAACAGTTCAGTATTGGGGAGGTCAATACAGTTGTCAGGACAGCCCATGATAAAGAAAACTACAATAATAATAATAATAATAATTATTATTATTATTATTATTATTATTTAGTCCTCTACTCCAGACAGAATTCTTTCATGATGAGAACATGGCAGCTCTACATTTCTCCTTGTTCCACTATGTCAGGGTGGCCATGAGCCCAGACACTAGAAGAGCAAGGTCCAGATAAAGGCAGACTTGAAGTTGATCCTTCTGATCTATGAAGTGATAGACCATTACTTTTTTTTTCTTTTTTGACCTGGATTAGAAGATTGCTAGATTGGTCCCAGAGCCTGAATGCGTGAGAACTAAATGGGAGTTAAGTGTCCGCAATTGGAATGATGCAGGTCCACTGAACCAAGAAGTTTAATATACTGCCTACTATAATAATTCCTCCTAGTGGTCTCTCAGAGGCCCCTTTTATTTTTGCCCCAGACATCTAAGTTTTTTTTTTTTTTAGATTTTGCAAGGCAATGGGTTTAAGTGGCTTGCCCAAGGCCACATGGCTAGGTAATTATTAAGTGTCTGAGGTCAGATTTGAACCCAGGTACTCCTGACTCCAAGGCTGGTGCTCTATCCACTGCGCCACCTAGCCACCCCTAAGCTTTTTTTATTTATATTCTTACTTTGAAGTTCTGTTCTTATCCTCCATCTTAACTTCTTCCTCAGAAGGAACCAAGAGATCTTAATGTTTAATACAAATTTAGCTTCCTCTCTCTAGATTGCTTTGCTAACTTCCTTCTTCCTCTTCATGTCACTAGCTGCCTCATTGATGGGCTCTTTCCCCTGACTAGACTCAAAGTGTGTTTGTTCAGAAATGCATGTCTGCAATCAGTAGATTAATTAACTTGAGTGCTGAACTGGGTATGTTTGAAAGGACTGCTTCTAAGTGTACTTTATTTTTTAATAAACTAAATAAAACTATTACCATAATACTTTAATTTGGAAATGATTGTGATTTAAAAGGAGATACACATACACATATACAAATGCTAAATGAGTGAAAAATGTGAACAAGATTATAAAGAGTATCTCTGAACCAATTTCAGAGAAAAGCTACTTCTAAAACAATCAATATTAATAATTACCTTGCTAATTATAAACTATTGTTGTACATTAAATCAGGATCCCAGAACATTATTCACTTGCCAATACATCCTGATTGAAATTTTACTATATATAATGTATATAATATATATTATATATGTATAATATGCACTTGAAAATGATAACATTGCATTTACTTTTTTATTCCATAATTCACTTTTATTAAGATTGGATATCCTTACTCTCTGGCCCTTGTGTACCATGTTTGTCTTTCATTCTTGAAGAAGACTAGGACAAAAGAGAGGTGATGCCACAATAGGCACATGAATTGGATTTGAATAAGGGGGCTGTGCTAAGTCACCAGCCTCACTTTCTTCTTCAGAGCTATCTGGGTCCAGTGGCCAGATATGGATCAGGATGACTAGAGATGGCCTTGGATGCAAGACAATCAGGGTTAAGTGACTTGACAAGGTCACACAGCTAGTAAGTATCAGAGGCTAGATTTGAAATCCCATCCTCCTGATTCCAATGCCAGTACTTTATCCACTGTGCCATCCAGCTGCCCATCCTTCATGTAGATATATGTGTGTGTATTTTTATAAATATATATGTATATGTGTGTATGTATGTATATGTATATATAGATAGCCAAATAATTGGGACTTTGTTACAATGTCAGCATAAAATATATTGTTTTGGTGAAGGAGGTTCTTAACCTTGTCCTTTTCTCTGAGCTTTTTTTTTGTTTTTTTGTAAGGCAATAAGGTTAAGTGACTTGCCCAAGGTCAAACAACTGGGTAATTATTACATGTCTAAGGTCAGACTTGAACTCAGGTCCTCCTGACCCCAGGGCTGGTGCTCTATCCACTGTGCCACCTAGTTGTCCCTTTTGTTCAGTATTACACCACCACCTGAATAATGATCTGAGTTACATTTAAATCATATGACTCCTTTCCATTGCTTTTTTTTTTTTTAGGATTTTGCAAGGCAAATGGGGTTAAGTGGCTTGCCCAAGGCCACACAGCTAGGTCATTATTAAGTGTCTGACACTGGATTTGAAAGCAGGTACTCCTGACTTCAAGGCCGGTGCTTTATCCACTGTGCCACCTAGCCGCCCCTCCATTGCCTTCTAAAAAGTCTAACTCTTTATTTCTACATTCACTGACCTAGCTAATCTGATTCCAGACTACCTTTCCTGACCATCTCAGACCATATCCAACCATGTAGCCCTATATTCCAAACACCAAGAACTGCTTTCTCGCCCTTTTTCCTTGTTCTGCGTTCTCCCATCTTCTTATTTTTTTGCTTCATATTCCTGCCCTCCTGAATGTCTGAACTATATTCCTTTTAGTGCCCAATCTTCATCAATTAAAATCCTTTCTGCAAGGCTACCTGAAGGACCACTTAGTCCACAAAGACTCCCTTGGTCTTCTGCTTCCCCTTCTCTCTTTCTGCATAGGTTATAATCCCTCCCCATTCTAACTTCTCTTAGTACTCTGGGCTTCAGTTTTGCTTTTCTCATGTCATACCTTATACTTGCATACCTTTTACATTGCAAGTTGTTTGAGGGCAGGAAGTATGTTGTATTTAATCAAAAAAAAAATTTAGCACATTACCTTGTGCAAATCAAGGAAACTATCATGGAGATTACTTCAGTTTTGCTTCTTATACCTCATCAGTTCACTTAGCTACTTCTGCCTCTTGATTAAAGGGATGGAAAGTAGAAAAAACTCTTCCTCTAACCTTCCTTTATAGACAACCCCAAATCCCAATCATCTCTTTATTTGCCACATTACACTCCAACCATCTTCCTCAGTGTGCCCCTCTCTGAAGCCTCTCTGGCATAACTTATACCTTTGGAGCTTCTCTTTGTGTATTATTTTCCCTCATTAAATTGATTGTAAGATCCTTAAGGGTAGAGGCTGTCTTTTTATTCATATCCCTCATGCTTCACACATTACTGACACATACTTAATGTGCTTAATAATATTTTTCATATGATATCAATAGCTATTTATTGATTTGAAGTAGATAATAAAAAGTCTAGTTAATACAAAAAATACAAATAAAATGTTATTTTGAGTTGGGGATTAGGAGGGGAAGGTCATTTTGTCTTGATGAATCAGGGAAAAGTCTAATGACTCAGAATTGGTTCCAGGTCATAAAAGATGGGTAGAATTTCAAAAGTGGAAATTGGGGGGAGGAGGGCATAGTAAGGACATTGCAAGCAAAAGAAATTCAAAAGCTGAAGTGAAGACAGGTGAGGGATCCTTTTTAGTTGGGGCATGCATTGAATAGGTAGAGAGGAGCTATATGAAATGAATTTAATAACAGCAGGTGACATTTTTAGCATGCTTAATGTATGTTAAACACTTTACAATTTAGTACCTAATTTGATCCTCACAGTAACTCTGGGATATAGATCCTGTCATTTCTCCCATTTTACAGACAAGGAAACTGAGGCAAAAAGGAGTTAAGTGGTTAAGAGTTGCCCAGGGCCAAATAGCTAGTAAATGTCTGAGAGACTGGATTTGAATTCAGTTTTACTGAATTCAGGTCCACTACTTTCTATAGCATAGAGTTGTCCTTAACAAAAAGAGAAAGAGACATTTATGGGAGCCTTTGCAAGAGTCCAGGAAAGAGAGAAGCAATCTATAGCTCATTGAACTATGGAGGAGGGGAAAAAGAGAGACAAGAGATAGAAACAAGAGGACCTGGTGACTGAATGGATTGGGAGGCAAAAGAAGAAAACTTACTAGGATGAGATTCAGATCTGGAAGGGACGTTAGATATAAAGAATGGTATTAAGGGTAAGGAATGTTATCTGCCTATTACAACAAAGTCAGGAAAAGTTAGTTTAGGGGAAAAGATGATAAATTTTAATTTGGACACATTAAATTTGTGAATAAATTAAACTAACAGGACTATTGTAGGGTCATGTATACTGTAAGACTGTTATATTGGCATGATTTATAGAGCTTGATCAAGTTGAGGAATGAATTTGAACTTTCTCTGCCCCATTTCCTAGTACAAAGTAAGGCTCTGATCAAGCCCTTATAAAGTAGGAAGGAGTTGCAGGGGTGTTAAGCAGGGAAAACCTTGTCTGTAGGCAGAACAATTAATTTAAGATGCCTTAAAAGGTCTCCTTGTTCAGAAAACTCTTCTCAACCCAGACTTGCCAACGTGCCAGAAATTTCTATATAATTTTATTCCTTTTTGATTTAATCATTGAAAGTCACTTTTAAATTGCAGCTTTTACTTGAGGAAGGAAATACAGTATACATCATCAGTCATTAATATCTTAGCTCACATTAATTGTATTTCTTAGCCAGTTACTGGGGCAGCCAGGTGGCACAGTAGATATAATCTTCCTGAGTTCAAATCTGACTTCAGACACATTCTAGTTGTGTGACCCTGGGAAATTTTCGTAATCCTGTTTCCCTCAGTTTCCTTATCTCTCCATTACTTTTTTTTACTTTTTTGCAAGGCAATGGGGTTAAGTGACTTGCCCAAGGTCACACAGTTAGATGATTAAGAGTCTGAATTCACATTTGAACTCAGGTCCTCCTGACTCCAGGGCTGGTGCTCTATTCACTGTGTCACCTAGCTGTCCCAGTTTCCTCATCTGTCAAATGAACTGGAGAAGGAAATGTCAAACCATTCCAGGATCTCTGCCAAGAAAACCCCAAATGGTGTCATGAAGAGTCAGACATGACTGAAAATGATAGACAATATAACAACAGCAACAAAACTGGTTACTAAGAAGAGCTCTGTTGAAATAGAACTAATAAGGAAAGTTACAGTTTGACAAGGAAACTAGAATCAGGAGAACTCGCAGCCATTAGTTACTGTTTCCTGAAGAGAGTCCTAAGGTGCTAGTGATGGTATTAGTGACCTCTGGGCAACTAGTGGGCACCTTTTAGGAAGGAGGACATTTAGGAAAAGCACCTGAAATGAAGAGAAGAATGCTGGTAAATTATATGAAGAATTTTGCCTTTGGGGCAACCACCTTGGTGCATCTGGGAGAGGTCAATCTGATTCTTCCTTGATGTCCTGATGTGCATTTTTTTTTTGTGGTACAAGGGGCACTCTACTTCTCAATGTGCCCTTTTGGGGAGGGGAAGGGAACATTGAATCTCTCTATCTTTCCCAAACTAGAAGTATAGCAAGTGCTCATAGGCCAGATCCCAATATTGTTTACAGAAGTTTAAATCTGCTCCATTTCCTAATCTGGATTGGTTCACTCCTCCTTTGGCAGCCTGGTGGTTCATCATATTGGATTTAGTGTGATGATCCAATTGTCTTTAACCCTACTATAGTTTAGCACTCCCAAACTTAACCAGCCTCCCCTTCCCCCAATAGCAGGGATTATAGACTAGATTATAGACTAGACCCCCAAAGAACAACCTCAAACTCATTAGGATCTATGTAAAGTTTTGGACAGCATTCCCTTGTCAACTAAGTATATTTAATATGCCTCTTAAGCTATTAACTGTGTCTTGAGTATATTTTTAAAATATTAAGATTAATAACTTGAATTTATATCATGTTTCATGGTTTTAAAAGCACTTTGTATACATAAATCATTTGAATCTTATGATTAATATATGAGGCAGGAAGGGTAGCTCCAATTATACTTTGTTTCAAACAAGGAGATGGAGGCGCAGAAGTGATTTACTTAAAATCATGCAACTGGTAAAAGAACTAGAACTGGAGCCTCAGTCTTGACATATGAAGAAAGGCAAAAAGAACTGACTGAGCACAGGTAGTCCAGGGAGGAGAGAACCTAGGGCAACTGGATAGTTGTCTTCAAGTGGTGTCTTGAGAAGGAATTTGACTTGATCTCTTTGGTCCCTGAGGGCAGAACCTGTTGGTTTGGAAATTACAAGAAAACAAACTTGGGCATGAAATAAGAGGTGGAAAAACCCAACTTCCTAATGATTTGAGCTCTATAAGAGTAGATAGGATGTTTTGAGAAGATGATATCCCCTCCTTGTACATCTACAAGCAGAAGTAGGATGACCACTTGCTTAATATGCTTCGTGGGGATTACTTTTATGTACTGGCCCAGAGAGCCCTTGGGTTACCATTTAGCTCTCAAGTTTTGCAGTTTTGTCCTAGCCCTATGTTCCATTCATTATTCCAAATTTTAACCTACCTTTTCCCTTTGTTATCATTTAATTAATTTTAATACTGAGATCCCTTTTTGATGAGGGAGGAATAGGCTCTGTGTTTGTATACATGCATGTGTGGACTCCAATATTTCCTGGGGAAGGAGGAATCTAGTTTAGTCTTCAAAAGCCTCAAATATAAATTTTAAATAATTTGAAAAACAGTCGTGAAAAACTACCAAGTTCTCTAACTTGTGGGCTGAGGAATAATTTCTGGTATTTTATGATTGCTGATGAATGGAACATTTAATGTTTCTATTTCAATTGAATCACCAGAAAACACATAAACAAAACGAATAATTCCCCAGTCTATTTTCCTGAGGTAAGGAAATAGAAGCTTTTTAGTTTTCAGTCTGAGTCTTAACTGCCTGAAGCAAATGACTTTATTTGGAACTTGTAACAAAGCAGATGAGATGAGAGACATTTTTGTATAAAGGGAGAAGTGTGATGTAGAAGATAAAAAAAGAGGTAGTAAATAGAAGGTTGTTCCTAGAATCAGACCTAGGGTTCAGATTCCTGCCTCTAGTACTGACTAGCTTTGTGAATCACGATTTGTTAGTGTTACAGTGTTCTCAGAGTAGGGAGAAGGGAGAAGGGATGGGAATGGAAGAAGTATTTATATACTAAGTGCATTAATAATACTATCTTACTTGATCTATGAACCTTTCAACTTCTATACAGTTGAAGAAACTGAGGTAAACAGAGATTAAATGATTTGGAAATTACAAGAAAACAAACTTGGGCATGAAATAAGAGGTAGAAAAACCCAACTTCCTAATGATTTGAGCTTATTTCATGCCCAAGTTTGTTTTCTTGTAATTTCCAAACCAACAGGATCATACATAGTAAGAATCTGAGACCAAGATTTTAACTCAGATCTTCCTGAATACACTCTATCCACTGCACCACCTAATTACCTAAGACTTTAAAGACTTTATGTTACATAGGAATTGCTTAAATGCATCAAGGGAAGGAGCTTCTATACCAAGATTTGGATATAAGTTCAAATCAAAACCAAAAATGAAGCTGGCAGAATTATAGAACTATTAACGAAGACACTAAGAACTATTTCTGTCTCCATGTTTTCTAAGACATTAGCAGTGGAATAATATCAAATTACAAGCAGCAAATGATAACAAAAATAGGAGTTGTATATTAATTGTAATTCTTTTAGAAGACTGAAAAAATGAAATGAGAAAATTATTAGGAATCTTGTTGCATTTAACCAAGTATAAAGGAATTCAGTGAAAAGAAGAGGTACATGTAGCAAGAGTACATCATACAAGTTTTTTGAAAAGTATTTAACTCACTGGAGTTTGTGTTAAATTGTTTTTTCTTGTTATTCAGTCATGTTCAACTCTTTGTGACTCCTTTTGGAGCTTCCTTGGCAAAGATATTGGAGTGGTTTGCCATTTCCTTCTTCAGCTCACTTTACAGATGAGATAATTGAAGCAAATAGGGATAGGTGACTTCACCAGGATCATACAGCTCTGATGTGGTCAGAGATAAGATTTGAACTCAGGAAGATGAGCCTTCTTGATTTCATGCCTGGTGCTCTATCCACTGTACTATCTACCTGCCCCTTGGTATAAAATTAATAAATACTTATATAGGGAGTCCCAGAAGTCTTAGAGAAGTTACTGGTTAATAAAATTTTTGGAATACTCCATATTTACAAATTAGTTAAATATAAGGTAGTCTAGGAGGAAAGACAGTTGGGGAGATCAGGAAAGACTTTTGTAGAATAATGGGCCTGAGTTGTATCTGAAAGGAAAAACAGGAATCCATAGGGAGAACTACTATTGCAAGGAAGTTGCATGGGGTGGGGTGGGGGGGTTGGGAGTGGCATTCACTGCTGCCATGCCTAGGGCAGGACATGGACTATTTTGAGTCATTTGTAATAATTTATTCTGTTTGTCTTCCTTAATAAAAGCATACATTTTAGAATTAGAAGGAATTTTGAAGGTTTACCTTGCATTTTAGCTATTTTATTTCTAGGGACTCTTGCTGATTTTTTTTGTAAGAATTTTGAGTGATTAGCTGTTTTCATCCTACATGTAGAGCAGAAGATATTGTTCTGTGACCAGCTTATTTTGATCATTTGAAAAGCCACTAATTTAGTTTTAAATTTAGATTCTTGTCCTCACTACAGTATAGCAATGAATAATATAAAATCTATATGCTGGTGTAGCACTAAGAACTGCATATTGCCATACCACATTAAAAAGAATATGCCTACTGCTCATCTTATTTTTTTGCCTTCAGACCTAATTTTTTTTATCATGTTGCTTCTTTCCCTTAAGCAGTAACTATTTACTTCCAAATTTGCTTTTAAGATATTTCCACTTACATGTTCTTATAATCTCTCAAATCTCAACATACAAAACTAAGTTCATTCTTTTCCCTAAAATGCCTCTTCGTTCAGTCTTCGCTAATTCTCTCTGGGCTCCTGCCTTTGCTCTGTCTCTTATATTTGTAACTTTGGTGTTATTGCTAATATTAATTTATCCTTTTTTCTTTCTTTCCTATATCCAATCATTCACCAAATCCCATGAATTTTGTTCCTGTAATGTTTCTTAAATCTGTTTCCCTCTCTCCATCCCTACTGCCATCATTTCTTGAGGCTCTCACCATTTTCCCTATTTCCTATTCCTTTAACCTTCTAATTTTTCTCCCGTATTCAATCCCTCTCTGCTTCTCCTTCATTTCTTGCCCTGGTTCTTTTGCTCACACCATTCCCTGTGACTAAAATGTCCCCTTTCTTTTTGTCTGTTGAATTCCTACCAATTCTGTAAATTAGAATTCAAATAAAAAGAAGCCTTTTTAAATTGTTTCACCCTTTGTAATAACTTTACCACTTAGATCACTCAAGGAACCTAATTTGGCAAACAAATAGTTATTAGGTGCCTATCATGTTATAGATATGGTTCTAGGTATCTCAGATAAAAAGATGAAATAAAGACTCCACAAAGGCAGAGAAAATGGTTTATCTTAAATGCATGTCTTTCCTGACACCTAGCATAGTGCCATAGCACAGTCACATAGCAAGTCCTTCAGAAATATTTATTGGACTGGCCTTTAAGTTCTTCTACTAACTCCTTCTGGTCTCTCAAATGGGAGGAGCCAAGATGTATCAGTCATACTCCTTGATTATCACATAGGTATCTTGTTATGATCTTTATTGTTTTGTTCTTCTCCTTTAGAGGAGGTTCTTAGAAACAAGTTTATCCAAAGAAATTTGTGGTTCTTAGAATCAAGTATATCAAAAGAACTTTCTGGTTCTTCAAAGTTGGCAGAAGAATCTATAAAATAATTTACAAGATCTTACATCCCTGTGCACATTTCCAAAAAAAAGTTAATTTTCAGGAGTCTTTGAGTTATATTTCTAGAAAAGGCTGCATGCCACAATTCAAGAAGTTGGAAGACAGTTTGGGAAATTAGCCAAATACCAATGTCAATAGCAGGTTGGGTATTTTTAGGCTTTTGACTCATTGACTTGGGGAATAGCCCACTTTCCTGTAAATTGCAAACATTAGCCATTATTGATGCATGCTCTCCAAATGAGACAGCAGCAGCCCTTTCAACTTATAATCATTTTGATGTCTGTAATATAGCCACATCTGCTACTCCTGAGAGTTTGAAACAGTTTTGCTGGGTGTAAAAGTTCCCCTTAGGTATGAAAGAAGACTATGAAATCATGGAACATGTATTTATATATTCTTTTGAATTCTATTTTCTTTCTTCCTTTTCAATTTTAAGTGGATTTTATATGTCTTCCTAACTTTAGGCAAATTGGTATGTTCCTGAAAAGTTTGGTAAAACTAAACATCTTTTAGAAGTGAGAATAATCCCTTTTATTTTTTTTCTTGATTGATGTTTTATTTTATTTTCCCCAGTTACATGTCTTTTGTGAACCCAGATTTTTAAAATATATATTTGTGTATGTGTATACACACATGTATTTTCTTAAAAGCATTTGATGAACAAGTTTAACTTGAACACAATCTAAAAAATAGATTCTTTTAAAAAGAGTGCTTTAAACATGTCTATCAGTAAATCAGTATTATTATATTTCCATTACTTTGTCCTGGGCTCTTTTCTCTCTATATACCATTGCACTTATTAATCTCAATAACCTCCATTGTTTAAATTACCATCTCTTTGCAAATGGCTCTCACATCTGAAAGTACTCAGTCCTAACCTCTCCTGAGGTCTTATATATCTAACTGCTTCTTATACTTTTCTACCTTGATGTCTCTTATATATCTTAGACTCAACTCATTACCTTTTCTCCTCAAACTTTTTCTTCTTCCTAACTTACTATCATGTAGGAGATATCTCCATTGTCTTCATGTTATCCAGACCCACAGCTTGGTGTTATCCTTGACTCCTCACTCTTTTACACCCCCTTATCCAATCAGTTTGTTCAGTCTTTCAGCCTTTTAACATTTCTTTTCAGACTCTTCCCACCTCTGTTTCTGCAGCTACATGGGGCAGGGTCTTCATCACTTCCTACCTAGACTATTTCAATATCATATTGGTCAGTCTCCTAGCCACAAGTCTCTTCTGCCTCCAATCTAATAGTCTACTTAGTTGTCAAATTGATCTCCCTGAAGGGAGGTCTGACCTTATCAACTCCCCTATTCAATCAACTCCAGGGGCTCCCTGTTGCCTCCAAGATAAGATATATATAATCCTTTGTTTGACTTTGTTTTTTTCCCCTCCCCACCTTTCCAGTCTATTTACATCTCCCTCCTCTCTACATATTCTATTATTCTATGGCCTCCTTGCAGATCCTCTTAAACAAAACTCTATCTCCTATCTCCACCTCCTCTTCTCTACCTCCTCACATCACTGGCTTCTTTATGTCCCAGCTAAAATGTTACCTACTGAGAAGCCTGATCCTGACTCTGATAAGAGCTTGTTTGTATAGAATTGTTTTTATGTCATCTCTCTAGGACTTAGAGTCTGGTGTGCAGTAGACCCTTTACTAAAGGTAGCTGACTGATTGGCAGAATTAGGTATTCAGTAGCAAGATTTGGAGTCTTATGACTCTGAATCTAGTACTGCCAGGTCTTCTGTTAGCATAGCTTTTAAGAATCTTGGGGCCATAGGGGCAGCTAGGTGGCGGCCCTGGAGTCAGGAGTACCTGGGTTCAAATCTGGTCTCAGACACTTAATAATTACCTAGCTGTGTGGCCTTGGGCAAGCCACTTAACCCCGTTTGCCTTGCAAAAGAAAAAAACCTAAAAAAAAAAGAATCTTGGGGCCCCTCTTCACTTTAATGAGGCATCAGAAAAAACTTTGGTAGAAAATACAATACTATTAAAAATAATATAAATTGTGAGAAGTAATATGGCATAGTGGAGAGTATTGAACTTGTAGTCAGGAAGATTTGGGTTCAAATCATATTTCAGATACTTATTAGCTCTGTGACCCTAGGTAAGTCACTTAAGCTCTCTGTTTTTTCTCAGCTGTAGAATGAGGACATTGAACTTTATAACCACCTCTATATCTATGATTCTGAGATAAATCAATAAACCAGACCTCTGAGATGGAATTACTATCTCAGTTTCTGAAATATTTGATCGTCCTCATGTAAAGAAAGAGACAGGTAGGTGAATAGAGCACTGGATTGGAGACCTGGAGACAGGAAGACCTGGGTTCAAATTCAGCCTCAGATACTTACTAGCTTTGTTACCCTGGCAAGTCACTTAAACCTGTTTCTTCAGTTTCCTCATCTGTAAAATGACCTGGAGAAGGAAATGGCATACCACTCCAGTGTCTTTTCCATGGAAGACCCCAAATGGAGTCATGAGGAATTAGTCATGACTGATAAGACTAAACAACAACTCTTGGAAAGAAGTTTATAGTAGTAGGTTGTAATTTTATACAGGGGTAGTGTGAGACTGTCACCTAACAGGTTTTGGACCATGTCACCACTTAAACATCAGTCCTACCAAGTCCTACTAAACTAGCATTCACCCCAAGGGAGGCTGAATTGTCGCTTGACAGGAGTTGGCTTTTTCTACCTGTGAAGTGTATGACACTGGACACTTTCTGCCTTTAGTATTTAGTAGAAAATTGCAAAAGACTATCAATTTAGCAAATATATATATATATATATATATATATATATATATATATATATATATATATAAAATTTATATGCTGCACTTGTATTTATATACACACAGATATAGATATACATTTTTCATAATTTTATATAAATTTCAATCTTGCTACCCTTTAAAATAAGGCGACCACACAAAACCATTTTAGGAATGAGAAAGCAGGTCTTTTAAATTTCTTTCCCCCAATCTCCCCCATCCCCCACATCCTTTGGACAGTCTAATATCTCATCTTGCTTTATAACCACCAAAGTGGGAGCAGTGGCTTCTAGACCTGCTCCTTCAGCTGGCTTAGGTGTGACTTCACTCTTGCTCAGTGTAGCTGACCTGGTTCTGCGTGTGACTCTGCATATTCCTGCTCCCATCTTCAAACACGTTTGTCTGCTTTGCAGTTGCCTTATCAGAACTGCTGTAGGCTAAGTGACAAGTTGAAGTTCCTCTATATAGAATATAGTGCTGTAATGTAAACAAGCAAAACCACAGGATGATGAGGGTATATGAGTCTGTTTTGTTCTGTTGTAAACTTTGACTAATAGGGGATCATTAACCTGAGTCCTTCCCTTAGGATCTGCCTCAGCATAAGCTGAATCTCCTTTCCCAGTGTAATTACTTCACATGCACAGACATATGAAAGAATGGGGGTGAGGTGCAAATTCCACAGATAAATGCTTGCTCAATGTAAAGACATCAGAAAATAAGAAATGTTGAGATTTAAAATTGCATAATTTTCCCAGCAGTATATTTTCTAGCATTTAGTCTAGTCAAAATATTTTCTCTTGCAGCATTGCTACCTTTTAAAGTTACCCAGATGCCTTGCTAAAGTCTGCATTCTAAATTTATATCCACAATAAAGCACATATTCTCTGCATTGGTTTTCATGCAAATGAAAAGAATACACCCTTGGATTCTCTTATGAGTTTGAAAATTTAATATTCTTCTCATTGTCCTGTTCTGCTGAATGTTTTCCTTTGCAGGGTTCAGCGGATTCCTATACAAGTAGACCGTCTGATTCAGATGTATCATTGGAAGAGGATAGAGAAGCGATTCGTCAGGAAAGAGAACAACAAGCAGCTATTCAACTTGAAAGGGCAAAGGTGATTTTTTTCTTTTTTGTTCAGATGTGTTGGGGTACTTACTGGGACCTGGCTACGAATGCCTTGTCTCAATCTTCCAGGTTTCTAATAGTGAACGTTTTGTGGGTATCCAAATAAAACACCTGATTATAGGCCTGTAGGATCCTTTTCTTTCCATTACCATACCCCCCATCCCCAGGAGATGAATAATGACCTTGGTAAGTAATCACTTCCTGAAGTACCAACCTCTTTTCCCTTTATACACAGACACTATATGCTCCCCTTATGAAGTGCCAATCACTCTCAGTGGTTATAGCCAGGATCAAACTTGTAATTCATGGTCCTCGAACACAATGAGAAGCACAAACTCTGTTCTTTACCCTTTCACTCTCCATTAACCTAGGCATTGTAGCAGTTAGATCTGGGACTCTTGGTTTCTCTATTTGCCTCTTTGGATCTTTCATGTTATTTCCTTCTCCTATTTCATTCCACATCTGCAAGATATAAGTAAAGACTGGAAACTATACAGCTGTGAGCAGGGAGGGGGGTGCAGAAAATTCAAATTATGGAATATTATTAATTGTCAAGCTTTACCATATCTCTGAGAGGGTGCCTGAGGTTCACCACTATTTAGTAGCAGCCAGGAGCTATTTACTTACAGGATTTCTCCTCATCTTCCCATTTAGCAATAAACTATCTGATGAAAAGGGCAGTAGGGGAGAATTAGGCAGGGATATATGATAAGCACATCCTGCTTCATCAGGGAAAGAAATGTGAAATTGTAGGTGCGCAACACCTTCTTGAGGGAGGAGACAGAGGGAGCATGTATGTATTTCTTGGATGAGCCATGGCAACTATGAGGGCTATTTTGTTCATGTTATGGTTTCTATTTTTATTTATTATTATTGTTGTTATTATTTTGGTCTTTGCAAGGCAGTGGGGCTAAGTGACTTGCCCAAGGTACACAACTAGGTAATTATTATATGTTTGAAGTCAGATTTGAACTCATGTCCTCCTGACTCCAGGACCAGTACTCTTTCTACTGTACCACCTAGCTGCGCCGCTATGGCTTTTTATTTTTCAAGGTATGATTTGTTTCATTATGGTTGCCCAAATGTAGAATGTTTCACAAAATAGCATATATATATATATATATATGTATATATATATATATATGGGAGATTCTGGAATAATGTTCTTGGAATGGCCAAGAGGTTCACAGCATGCTTTGTAGCTAGTCCTCTGAAATCAAGGATGATCTTTGCATTGATCAGAGTTCTTTAGTCTTTCAAAGTTGGCATTTGTTTTTGAGGTGGGTCCTCTCAATAACTTTATACACATTCAAGGATCCCTGGAAAATCCTTTAGATGTGCCTTTCATCATCCCTTGCCCTGATTTCTGAGTGTTTTTTGATATTTATACATCTTTTCTATTCATTTTCATTATAAACTCCCCAGTTTTCTTGACTTTTCAGAATGCCTGAAAATATAAAATCCTTTTGGGATTTCTCTCTGAGGGTTGATTTACACTCATATCACAGAAAAAAGAATTTCAATTTGAAAAGTATCAACTTACAGTATCTCTTTCCCCTCCTTTTTTCCTATTCCAAGTCAAAACCTGTAGCATTTGCCGTGAAAACGAATGTGAGTTACTGTGGAGCTCTAGATGAAGACGTTCCTGTTCCAAGCACTGCCATCTCCTTTGATGCCAAGGACTTTCTGCACATTAAAGAGGTAAATAAAAATTCCGTATTCTCTTTCCTATTAAAAGCTTAAACCTGAGATCTGAGCCAGACTAAATTGAGAGGAAACCTGATTACTCCCAACATGAGATATTATTGTTTTATGAGGCAACCCAGGTTCATTTAACCTTTTTAAAAATTTTTTTTATTGGGGGTGACTAGGTGGTGCAGTGGATAAAGCACCAGCCCTGGAGTCAGGAGTACCTGGGTTCAAATCTGGTCTCAGATACTTAATAATTACCTAGCTGTTTGGCTTTGGGCAAGCCACTTAACCCTGTTTGCCTTGAAAAAAACCTAAAAAAAAATTTATTTAAGGTAATGGGGTTAAGTGACATGCCTAAGGTCATACAGCTAGGCAATTATTAGGTATCTGAGTTCACATTTGAACTCAGGTCCTTCTGACTCCAGGGCTGGTGCTTTTTCAACTGTGTCAACTACCTGCCCCTGGTTCATTTAACCTTAAGAAAGTTTAGCATCGTGAAAATAGTAGAGATTGTATTATTAAAAAAATTTAGGTACTCATTTGCTGTCAACCCTTAAAAACATGTATTGAGGAAAAATAGGTTATCCTCTGGTAACTTAGCAATTAGTGTGAACGGATGGCCATACTGGGCTCTGGGAAATCAAACTCAACCAAATGTCAGTCCACTAGCAGATTAACTTCATGGTGAGCCCTCTCTACCAAAGAAAGGATACCTTTTGAAATCTTTATTGTGGATTCACTGGAACTTGGAACTCAGTCAATGAGTGTGATCAAAGGAAGATGCTAAAATTGAGAAAGGGAAGAAAATACAGTTTTCCCTTCTACATCACAACTTTCCCCTTTGACATAATAAATTAAATGGGAATTTTTAAAGATTTTTGCAGAAGCTGCTAATGGCATGCACAAACCAACATTTGACATAGAATCTGTGACCAAATACTTAACCCAGATTTTATAATAAGGTACTATAAAAATTCTGTAAAAAAGAAAAAGTTCAGACTTCTCTGTTACAAAGGGAGATCCAAAATGTTTTATGAGGATTTTTCAGCACATGGTGGCCCTGTACCCCTAACCCCTGTGATATGGAAAGGATAACTATACCTAGGAAACTAAGAGCAAAATAGACTGGGAAATAAAAGCAAACTTTTAGAATGCTAGGGCTTAGTATAAAAGTTTGGAAAAAGGAGGTCAAGGAGGCAAAAATGCATGTATCATAGTGCCTGGGAAGAAGAACATAAACATAAGACAATAATGTCAATGGCCACAAAAATACAAAACCATTGAAAATTTAAATGTATTGGCCTTCTTTCATTTATCAAATTCAAAAGAAGTTTTTCCTTCATTTATCTTTTTTATAATGTGAAAACTTTCATGTCATAACCTGAAATCTTTCCCTATCCACTTATCTGTATTACTCATCTATTAAATTATCTCATGTGAACTACTAGAATTTCCTAACAATTTTTAATGAATATACTATAAGGATTTATGTTCTAAAATTATGAGTTGTGCTGGAGCCAGCTCATAAAGACTGACAAGAGCTGATTGTTAAATTTTCATTGTGAGCCTTTACCCCTTAGAAATTGGCATACTCAGGGCAGCTAGGTGGCGCAGTGGGTAGAGTACCTCCTTGGAGTCAGGAGGACTTGAATTCAAATGCGGCCTTGGACACTTAATGACCTTGAGTATGTCACTCTTACCTTAAATAAATAAAAATTAAGAAAAAAAATGAAGAAATTGGCATACTCTACAAATCAGGATTTTATTTATCATGGTCTAGATTGTCTAGACTTTAAAAAATGATAGAAAAAATATTCAATTTAGACTTAAAGTACATCATGTATACATTTTTTTTTCCTGGAGAGATGATTATAAAATATTTACCATTGCACTCCTATTCAGAATACTGGTACTGTCTATAGTATATATGACAGTAGTGTGGTATCATGGATTACAATCAGAAAGATGTGGATTCAAGTTCCATGTCTGACAAACACTGGATATATGATGCTGGGCAGATTGCTTAGTGGCAATGACTGGGCAACTCACTGGAGCTATAAGATACAAAGGAGATGCAAATATTTATTGAGGGAGGAAGTTTCCTTATTGGTAATTACCTATTTAGATGAAAACATAGGTCTGGTCCAAAAAAGCCTAAGTGATTTCAAGGCTGTATGTATGTATGTATACATCTAGATTATTGAGAACAGACAAATGTCTTTTACTATATAGAAAAATGACTGAATGTCTTCAGTTATACATGCATTTAGACACAGGAAAAATGGTGGATGGGAGAGAACACTGGTATCAAAGGACCTGGATTGAAGACCCAACCTGATCCTTAAAACTATGAAATCTTGCCAATTCACTAACCTTTCTAAGCCTCTATGTCTTCATCTGTAAAATGGGGATAAACAATACTTGCCCTGCTTACCCCACAGAGCTATTTTGAGTCAAGTACTCTATAAACCCTTAAGTGCTATGTGTTTTCAAGTTACTGTTGTTATTATTGTTATCATTATGCAGCCTACATGATCATCGGGCATGAAAAGAAAATCCCCAGTGACTTTCCCAGTAGCTTTCTCAGTTAATTTCATAGAACATAGCCATATGGGAGTTGCACTTCTCTTTGGTTAATGATACTTAACCACAGTTGTGGGCTGATTGTTACTGTAAATACAGATATGGATTGTGAAGTGGGTTATAATTGTGTACCACATGCACCTTCACAAACAATGTGTTATTTCCATTTTACTACCCAGCACTAGGTCTTTGCAATTAAAGCCATGTTAGTGGTTCAGTAACAATTCCCCAAACCACAAGATTTATGCAAGATCTTACTTCTCAGATGGCTCAATCAGCATCCTTTTGGTTCTTTACTTCTTCCTGTTCCAGCTTGCCTTAATATTCTGCTTTTTATTCCCTTAGGGTCTCCCTTTTTTACTTTTTCAGTCTTTTAACACCTTACTTCCCTCCACATTCACAGTAACACTGGCCCCCTTGCAGTTTATTCATGACACCGCATTTCCCAGCTGAACATTTCCACTGACTAGAATTGTTCCCTTCTTCAACTCTACCTCCTGGCTTTCTTAGCTTCCTCTAAGTGTCATCTAAAGAAACTTTCCCAGTCCTCCTTCATGTCATCACTTTCTCTCTGAGATTACCCTCAATGTATTCTGTGTAGTCTTGTTTGCAAATAGCTAGTTGCATTTTTTCTTCCTTCTTTTAGTTTTGGGAGCTCCTTGAGAATGGGAGCTATCTGTTGTCTTTCTTTGTTTCTCCAATGTCTGACACATGATAGACTGGCCCCAACAACATAATGACCTCTACTTGTCATTTCAAATCATTTTTGAGTAAAGTTAGTAAATCTATCATAGCCCCAAATTTTAGTCCCCTGAGTACAAGTGTTGGGGAGAATTCTTAGTCACTCTTTTTCCTTTTTCCTTTTTTTTTTTTTTGCAAAAACATCATGTTTTATGTCTTTTATAAAAATAAAAATTGTTTATGTATTTAAATCCTGGAAATTTTAATTTTGTGGTTGGGGACAGGTAATATAGAACATTGAACTGATCAAAAGTTCTAACACAGTTAAGTGAGTAATCCATAGAATAAGAGAACTAATAGGCATTTAAATATCCCAAGAATATATTAATTCTTCCCTGAAGCAACACCAACATAGCAAACCTGACATAACCTAGGTCATAATGCCAATATTATCCCCAACACCAGCATTATAAGCAAGTACTACTGTAATTTTAAGAAATACATTTCTATAAATCCACATTCAAATTTTTCCCTTGCCCTATCCCTTTCTCTCTAGAAATGCTTGATTTGTCTGTATCACTAGAATTGTATGTTAACTTTTCCATCCTTAAATTTTAAAAAATGCTAAAACTTTATATCTTCTCTTCCCCCATAAGAATTTGATACCTAAATGGGTTATGACACCATATACCTCCAATTCAGAAAACATTACCTTATGCTACTTTTGATTAGCAGAAACCCTTAGGTTATAATCTGTCCCACTAAATAAAAATAATAAAATACTAAAAGTGGTCTTACCTTGCACCATCTCCTAATAGGGCATTCCCAACAAAATAGTGTCCATGTCTTATCAACCAAACCTTAAAATATGCCCACTATCTAAAGTTATCTTCTAGTGCCTCTAGGATTATAGTTAGGTTATCCCTCTCTTTGTTGCTTTTTTTTTTTTTTGGAAAGGCTAATGGGGTTAAGTGGCTTGCCCAGGGCCATGCAGCTAGGTAATTATTAAGTGTCTGAGCCCAGATTTGAACCCAGGTACTCCTGACTCCAGGGCCTGTGCTTTATCCACTGTGCCACCTAGCCACCCCCCTTTGTTGCTTTTTATTGAATTTTTTTTTAAATTTATTTTTTATTCTCATTTTGTACAAATTTTTTTTACATTAATAAAATATTCTTGTTTACAAGTAAACAAAATACCCCTCCTCCCCCATGAATATAGATAGACTTGCTTGGGCAAAAAAAAGTAAAGGGGAGAGAAAAAAATTAAAATAAAAAAAAGTAATAGTAATAATTGTAGGTATGGCCAGGTGGCACAATGGATGAAGCACCAGCCCTGGAGCCACGAGCACCCGAGCCCATATCCAGCCTCATAAACCCAACAATCATCCAGCCATGTGACATGCAAGCCACCCGATCCCCATTGCCCTGCAAAAACCAAAAAAAAGAAAAAAAGACCCAAAATAAAATAAAATAGTAATAATAGTAGGGGTGGCTGGGTGGCAGACATAGCATTGGCCCTTGAGCCAGGAACACCTGGGTCCAAATCCGGCCCCAGACACCCAAAGATCACCTTGCTATGTGGCCCCAGGCAGGCCACCCAGCCCCACTTGCCCTGCACCCTCCCCCAAATAATAACAAAAAATGTGCTTCAGTCTTTGTTCCAACACCAACAACTCTGTCATGGGTGGATCTCATTCTTTATGGTAAGTCCATCACAAAAGTTACTTCCATATTTTTCCAATGTTGCCATTGCTGATCGCAACTCCCTCCTTTCGTATTTCTCCACTATCATGTACTATATTTTCTTTCTCCTTTCACTCTGACTCTGCTGTAGGGTCGCTGAGTGGCGCAGTAGACAGATCCCTGGTCCTGGGGCCAAGAAGCCCTGAGCCCCCATACCACCCCTTAGGCCCAGCATCCACCTGGCCCTATGGTCCCAGACAGGCCATCCAATCCCAGCCCCTTGCAACAAGTAAAAAAGAAAATGTGTTATATCTGGCCACTGTCCCCCCATGGTCCATCCTCTCCTCCTTTATTCACATCCCCACCCCTTCCCCCTGCTCCCCCCTCCTTCTTACTCCAGATGTCTATACCCATTGAGTATATTCGCTGTTTCCTCTCCTAGCCACCTCTGATGAGAGCAAAGTTTCCCTCATTCCCCCTTGCCTTCCCCCTTCCATATCATTGCAATAGCTCATTGTAATAAAGAAAAATCTTATTATATGAAATATCTTGGCTTATTCCCCCTCTCCTTTTTCTTTCTCCCATTATGTTTCCTTTTTTTTTCTATTGACTCCATTTTTGCACCATATTTTATCTTCGAATTCAGCTTTCTCCTGTGATTCAACTATAAAAGCTCCCTCTACCTGCTCTATTAACTGAGAAGGTTCATATGATTATTATCAATGTCATTTTTCTATACAATAATACATACAGTTCATCATCATTAAGTCCCTCACATTTTCCCCTTCTCCTCCACTCTCTATGCTTCACCTGAGTCCTGTATCTGAAGATCAGACCTTCTGTTCATCTCTGGCCATTCCAAAAGGAACATTTGAAATTCCCCTGGTTCATTGAAAGTCCATCTTTTTCCCTGGAAGAGGACATTCAGCCTTGCTGGGTAGTTCATTCTTGGCTGCATTCTAAGCTCTTTTGCCTTCCGGTATATTGTATTCCAAGCCCTACGAGCTTCCAATGTAGCTGCTGCTAAGTCCTGTGTGACCCTGATTGCAGCTCCACGGTATTTGAATTGTGTCCTTCTGGCTGCTTGTAATATTTTCTCTTTGACTTAGGAGTTCTAGAACTTGGCTATAATATTCCTGGGGGTTGGTTTTTTGGGATCTCTTTCTCTGGGGGATCGGTGGATTCTCTCCATTTTTATTTTGCCCTCTGCTTCTAGAATATCAGGGCAATTTTCCTGTAGTAATTCTTTGAAAATGATGTCAAGGCTCTTTTCCTGATCATGACTTTCAGGTATTCCAATAATTTTTAAATTATCTTTCCTAAGTCTGTTTTCCATATCAGTTGTTTTTTCAATGAGATATTTCACATTTTCTTCTAATTTTTCATTTTTTTGTTTTGAAGTATTGATTCCTGATTTCTGTTAAATTTATCAATCTCCCTGAATTCTATTCTTTGTCTGAAGGATTTGTTCTCCTCAGAGAGTTTTCTTATCTCTTTTTCCATCTGGCCAATTTTGCTTTTTAAAGCATTCTTCTCCTCAATAACTTTTTGAACTGTTTTATCCATTTGACCTAAGCTGGTTTTTAGCATGCTATTTTCTTCAGCATTTTTTTGGATTTCCTTGACTAAGCTGCTGACTTCATTTTCATGTTTTTCCTGCATCTCTCTCCTTTCTTTTCCCAGTTTTTCTTCCAGCTCCCTCATTTGATTTTCAAAGTCTTTTTTGAGCTCTGTCATAGCCTGAACCCAATTTCTGTTTTTCTTGGAGTCTTTAGATGCAGGAGCTTGTGTTTCCTCATCTTCAGACTGAGTATTTTGGTCCTTCTTGGGCTCATTTGCAAAATATTTCTCAATAGTCTTCATTTTTTTCTCGGCTTGCTCGTTTTCCCAGCCTGGGCCTGGTTTGGGGTGCTTCCTGAGCTTTTGGGACACTCCCACAAGGATCTCACTGTGTGAGGCTCTGTCCTCCCTCCTGGTCTGTGAATGACCATAAGCACCTCCCTCTGCCACCAGGCTGAGGTGGGGGGGGCCCTGCTGTTCTATGGGGGGGCCTAGACTGTGATCAGGATCTGAATGTGGTCAGAGCCCCAAAGTCCTGTTCCAGGGGCAGAGGACAGAGCTCCCAGTTTCTCTTCACTCCCCCCCACTCAGCTCAATGGGCTCATGCCCTGGGGGCTCCTGCTTATGGGCTCCGCCTGCTTCTGTTTCAGGCTCTGGGCTGCAGAAAGACCAAGCAGCTTGCTGTGTGCCCCGAGGGCTGGGCTCCACGTGCTCGCTCTGGCAGAGGTCCCCTGCTATTCCCCCACTTTGTGCCCGGTGCTCCTCGGGGTGCAGCTCTGGAGACTCCCCCCGCTGCTGTGAGCTGAGACTCCCAGCGCCCTGGGGCTGCCTCCGGGAGGCTGAAGTTCTTTCGCTCTGGCGGGCCACCCCTCTGGCAGGCCGCCCCTCTGATCCCAGGGAGCAGAGCCTTACTGCTCTTTTCCAGGTTACCTTGAGTAGGAGAACTGCCTCACTGGGTCCCTTTGTGGGTTCTGTCTCTCGAAAGTTTAGTTAGAGTCCTTAGCTGATGAGTTTTATCAGAGAGCACCTAAGACTTGATCCCTTCTTGTCGCCATCTTGGCTCCGCCCCCTTTTTATTGAATTCTACCATCTCATGAGTATCCTTTAAGGGAGAGATGTCAAAAATGATGCCTGCTGGTCAAATCTCCCAAATGTGCTAGAACCAGATTAAAATATAATTGTTAAATAGTTAACAAAATAAAAATACAATAGATCATAGATACTGTAAATAAGTGACTAAATCAATCAGTATGAGGCCCACAGGGATTCTTATGTACTGTTTAATTCTTCTCTCTCCCTCCACTTTCTAGTTGAGTTTGACAATATTGTTTTAATTTTCAAGTAGGTTATTGGTTATTTTTATTTGTAGTTGGAAGCAATGTTCTTGTTTTTCTCTTTGAATGTAGGTGGCTAACACTGAGCTGGTTATTCTCATGAGGGTTATGATTACTGGTTTTCAGAGCTTTAAATACTAGATTTTTAAAAAAAAATCTCTTTAGAAGGAGAAAGTATCGAGCCCTTTAAGGAACCCAAAGACTAGGTGACCTTGTGAGAAAGCTGGTTTGTGCCACAGAATGTCAGCAGAAATGACCAGACATTGCTAACAAAGGTTCCTCCTACTCATCTTACCCATCTCCCCCAAGGACATTCATTATGTATCATCTGAAATATTACTAATAGATATTGTCAGAGATGAGAAAACAGTTATATCTCTCATATAAATGGAGCAATGATATTATTAAGTTCTTGAATGTATATACGTATGTGGGAATGGTTGGGGGCAGTGGGGGAATGTGTGTGTGTGTGTGTGTGTGTGTGTGTGTGTGTGTGTGTGTGTAAAATTCTTTTCTTTCAAGTAGCTCCTATCTCTTTCATACATATTGAAGTCTGATTCACCATTGTTTGAATTATTCTCTGGAATTAAATTGATCATTTTGGGGAACTGTATAATCTTTTAGGATACCAGAGCCCTCTTAGGGCCATCAAGGTACCATTTACTAAATTACTGCTTTGCTGAACTAACTTACTCACAGGAAATAGTTTTAGCCCTAGGAGAATATGAGTCATCATCACTTTTGTCCTTACAACAATAGTCAGCTTAAAATCTAGCTGTCCGAGCAAAAATTTCTGGAAGTCACCCCTTCCTTGTTAAATTAAAATAAACATATTTAGCTCCCTTCTAATGCATAAGCTACTACTGAGAGTAAATTAAATCTAGGGTATCCAGGGCTATCTACTAAGTCAGAACCTGAGTTAGGAAATGAACTCAGGTTTCCTGAACCTAGTTGAATGTTCATTTAACATTGCATGCCTGCCAATTTAGCACTGTGTTTCCAGTGGGTTTTTAATAAATATTTGTCACTTCTATACTATCTTATTGCTGTTGTTCTTTGATGAATACTGGAACAAATTTATGTATTGTGTATCCATCTCACATTTGACCTAAGATATGAAAATGTTCAAAATAGCATATAATATTGACCCCCAAAAAATAATTGTGACTGATCTGTAGGGGTAAAGAGTTCCAGTTCTTTTAACCAGTTCTCATCCAGCATGATTTCAAGGCCTTCACCATGTGATTACCCTCCTAAAATGATTACCAGACACCATACTCCAGAAGCAATACAACTAGGATGGAGTACAGTATTACTAATACATCTCTAGTGCTTGGCATTTCATTATTCCACCAGTATTTAAAGTTGTCATATCATATTTATATTCACATTAATGCCATTTTCAGATTAATTGCTCTCTAGACATGCTTCCCAAGATGACTCTGACATTGTAAGACTGAGGAGTTTTAAAAATTAACTCAATTATAAGACTTCATATTTGCTGGTATTAAATTTCATTTTAATGACCAGCAGAGTGTTTGGCATGTTGCAGGTCTTTGATAAGTACTTATTGATTAATTAATCTTGATAGATTTAGCCCAGCATTCTAGGTTACAAAGATATATTTAGATCCTGACTCTGTTATATTATATATCACCTTATTCCTCTATCTTTGTGTCACCTGCATATTTGACAGATCCATGCCTTCGACTCAAATTTTAAAGAGTGCTCAATTAAAAACAAAACTGTAGACCATCTGACTAGAAATATATATATATTTCAATTTAACATTGACATCTTAGTGAATCTCTGGATCCAGGTGTTCAGTGAGTTCTAAATTCACCCAACTTTACTATTGGTAGACCCATTTATCTATTTTTTCCACAAGAGCAGCCTGATCAATTTGGCCAAATACTTTGATAAAATCTAGGAAAATTCTATGTAGGTTCTAAAACCCAGACTCTGAATTTTCTAAAAAAAATTTATATAATTACATTTTAATAGAATTGGTTTCCTTTATAATCCTGCTTATTTCCTTTTGTGCATTTGAGAACATGATTATAAAGACTCTTTAGTCTTTACCACATAACTAAAGGGGCCCATGGCACCAAAATGATTAAGAACGTCTGGTCTAGAGCATTCCTCTGGTGTAACAGCCTAGTAACCAACACTTTTTTTTTCTTTAAATGCATTTATTTGCCTAGTAACCCCCCACTTTTTTATCTTTAAATGGATTTATTTGGTAGCAGACTCTGTGTGTGTGTGTGTGTGTGTGTGTGTGTGTGTGTGTGTGTGATAACCAACACTTTTAAAAACAAACATGACATTAGTTATTATGGCCTGTTTATGAAGTCATGCTAGCTCTTTGTGGTCACTAAGTCTTTATTGTTTAGCTAAAGAGTTTATCTTTAATTAAAAAAAGAATCAGGTCTGTAGGTTCATAGGTGCAGAGGCCTCCTGGCAAGGTGTTTTCCATACCAATTTGTCATGGTAGCATTTATAGAGCTGGATTTCCCACAACGACCCTGGAAGGTAAGTGCTGTTATCCTCATTTTACAGATGAGGAATCTCAGGCTGAGATAGGTTAAGTGATTTGACCTGGGTCACACAGCTAGTGTCTGAGGCATCTTTCATGCTCTTTTCTGCCTAACTCCAAGTCCAAAAATCTGTTCACTCTGACCCTTAGCTGCCCAATGAAAATTAACATCTTCTATTCAAGGTTTTGCCTGTAACACCATGGCTAAATAAGGGTCACACAGACAAGATGTGGCCAAAGTTGGATTTAAAGTCACAATGGCCTGGCTTCTGCCCAACCTATCTATTTACTGTGCCACATTTCCCCTCTTCCCTTTCACAAGGCACATTCTATATTTGGTTAGAAATTTAAGTCAAGGGGCAGCTAGGTGGCAGTGGATAAAGCACTGGCCCTGGAGTCAGGAGTACCTGGGTTCAAATCTGATCTCAGACACTTAATAATTACCTAGCTGTGTGGCCTTGGGCAAGCCACTTAACCCCATTTGCCTTGCAAAAAAAAAAAAAACCTAAAAAAAAGAAATTTAAGTCAAGTTCCTTGGTCTATTAGCCTCTTTCTCATTTTTTTGAAAATCAAAAGATCTGTCCTTGAATAATCTGGTCTCTAGTCTACATGACCATTCAGACATTATTTCGCAGTCAAATTTACCAATTCTTTTAAGACGATTCAGTAAAACTGGACCTGGAAACTTGAATTTATTGAAGGCAACTTAGTGGTCTCTTGTAATCTTTCTATTTATCTTGGGTATCATTTCCTCTCAGAAAGGCATTGTCACAAACTAGATAGAGAATCCCCTAAATCTAACATTGACTAGTTCTGAAACCCTGGGCAGATCATTTATTCTCTTGGACTCAGTTTTCTCATCTGTAAAATGGAGATAATAAGGTAATAATAGGATGATTATGAGGCTTAAATGAGGAAATAACTCTAAAATGTTTTACAAATTTTAAAATGCCATTTAAAAGTTAAACATGTTACTCTGCCCTTACCTATTCAAAGGTTATTCATCTGATGTGAGAGATATAATGAGCTTCTATATTGTATACAGTATAGACTAAAAAATAATACCAATTATAGACCAAAGGTTTTATAAAAGCCTGATTAAAGGAAAAAATAAGGCCTATATTTAGAAAAGGCCTCTCTCATCGGCATCTTTAACTTCTGTTTTTTTACCGGTTAGGTATTTTTCCCCTCATCTCTCAGAACTAAACCAGATATTCTACATAAATGTTACTTTTTAGAATATAAATATACTTTTGGAATAAAAGAACCTAAGAAAACCTCATACTGAAAGAGATAGCCAAGAGAAGTTTTGACGTCTTCCCAGGATACTCTGAAGAAAATAGTATTGATATCTGTTTTCCAGGAATGGTTCAAATGAGACCTTTGCCAGAGAAGCAGAGACACAGAATAATTGGTAATAGCTCAGGGAGTCTGTTATTACAAATTTAGCTCTTTATTCATCAGATAAGGTCATCCACATTACCTTATTGTATAATACAGCCTTTAAGTTTGTATGTTTCCTGGACTTATGTCTTATGGAACTTTATATAGAATGGAAGTAATAAAGATACAGTTAATCATCAGGTCAGCTCTTAAGACTGCTGCCATCATAAAGATACATAACAAACTTTCACTATCTACCATCATATAGTTGCTTTCCTTAAAACAATAAAAATGAACCTCAATTTATAATTCCCCATTTCAAAGAATATTGTGGGGCAGCTAAGTGGCGCAGTGGATAGAGCAAAAGCTCTGGAGTCAGGAGGACCTGAGTTCAAATCCAACCTTAGACACTTAATAATTCTTCAATAATTATAATTACCTGGCTGTGTGACCTTGGGCAAGTCACTTAATCCCATTGCCTTAAAAGAAAAAACCACAAAGAGTATATGCCTTCTATCAAGTTTCACCTAGTAAGTAACACATCATTTTTTCCAATTAATTCTTGAGTAATGAGAGCATGACGGGGTTACTGTCTTAGATATGATTATACAATCTTGCTCAAATCTGATAGTTTTGGTATACATTTATCCTTTATCCAATATTTATTCCTTAAGAACTGGAAGGGGTAAGGACCAGGGGACTTCAGGATTCATGCCTCTAGCTTCATCCTTCTATATGATGCTTGGGAACCATACAAAATCTATTGGTGTTTGAGATTTCTTGGGAAAAGGCATGAGATTAGAAGTGCTAGGGACAGATAGTCACATGTGACTATCACAGTCACAAGTCACATGTGAATTCAGATCATTGGCAGTTAGGCGGTAAAGATACTACCAATTTGATTGATTGATATTAGTTTTGTTTCTGCACTACAGAAATATAACAATGATTGGTGGATAGGAAGACTGGTAAAAGAGGGCTGTGAAATTGGCTTCATTCCAAGTCCACTTAGACTGGAAAATATTCGAATCCAGCAGGAACAGAAAAGAGGACGCTTTCATGGAGGGTAAGAGTCCTTCTCTCTCTTATTCAAACTGTCATGCCAAAGGAAAATCAAATATTTTTGGATTCAAGGATGATTTTTAAAAAATTCATAGTTATTTTAAACCAAAATTCATTTGATATACACTACTTGTTTTGTGAAGCCTTACCTAAAAGGGATCCAAACATTTCAACATCCTTAGCACCCTTTTCAAGTATGTGCTAATTCTAATCTGATAACTCCATTGAGGATATTTGAAATTTCATGACTGTCCATATTTGCATGATCACAAAAATTATATATGGTATCAAAAGCTTCATTAGATTACTTTGTTAAGTGATGAAGCCTTATTCATTTATTCTACCATTTAAATGAACCTTGGCAAATCACACTGACCAAATGTTATAGTTCTTTTCCAGCCATCTTTAGATAGTTGGACAAACAGGAAGGACACAGAAAGTAAGAGATGGCCAAATAATCTGAGGGTACTATTTGTTCACTCAGAATTTTTCAGAGGTGTCTGAAATGTCTAGCTAAGGAAACGAAGAATTTAGTTAACTTTGAGGAAACCAATTTTTAGAAAAATATTAAAGAATAAGTAGGAATCTTACTTGTAGGAGAAATGTTTAAAAACCTCACAGGGAAAGCAAATAAGTTGTTAATAAAGCCATCTATGTTAAGTTCCTATTCTCACTGAAGCATTTATTGTATGTCATTATTTTTGAATACACTTAAAATAGAATCAATTATCACTCCCTTCTCCACCTATTTCCTCCATCTCCTTCCTCTGTTGGGGCCACCTTTGCCTATTTAATAAATGGTTCAGCATTTGTTTGGGATCCCATGTTATTTGATTTTAACAGTAACTTGATTGGCAAGAAGAAAGGTAGAAAAGTCAGAATGAGAAATCATCTGCTTTCTTCCATTGATATTTACTTATTCTTTCTTGTATACCCTATGCTTATCTTTAGATGGATATTATCTAATCCTATCAGGGTAAGGGAGAGGAAACTGGGAGATATATTTTCTGGGATTGACCAAAATATTATTTTACTGTGTTCACATGGAATCACTTGTAGAAATTCATTTTGGTTCAAGAAATTCTTTAGTCTTTACTGTATTGCATACCTGATTCTTGTCATTAGGGTCACATTAAAAATATGAAAGAGTAAAATATTTTTATTTTGGCATATATTTTCACACTGAGTGGAAATGCTGTCTTAGTTAAATAAATATACACATACGTACACTTATGAGATGTTTATGTTTTTCCTAATCACTCTCACGAAAAGCAAAATGAAATGAGGAGAAATAGAATTGATAGATTAAATACTTCAGTAACTCAAATTCTCTGAGAGCAGGAACCGTGTCCAACTTATCTTTGTATCCCATCATCACCTAGAGTAGCACTTTGCACATGAGCTTAATAATCACTGTTAAATGATAATCTCATTGTATTAAAAAAATTCTTTTTAAAGGTTAACTAATGTTTCACTCATTTCTAGTAATATTCCTTGCACTAGAATTCCCTTATCCTAATTAAAAAAATCAATTTAAAGACATAATTGTGGTTTGATTACACAGGATTTGATTTCTTGAATTGATTAGGATTTTAGTCAAATAAAGTATATCATGTTCTGACTGTCATTAGATATCTGAGAGGTTTGTTTTACATGTATTTCTTGGTTTTTCCTAGGAAATCAGGTGGAAACTCTTCTTCAAGTCTTGGAGAAATGGTGTCAGGAACATTTCGAGCAACACCCACATCAACTGGTAGGGATGTTATTTGAACACTTATTAGAAATTATTCCTTTCTTGGAATTTCAAAATAGGAAAATTCTTTTGCTAATCCAGAAGAGTTTTAGAAGACCTGTTTTTTTTCTGATGTTTTCTTTTGATTATGTAATTAAGTACTTTTTCTTTTTTTTTTAACCTAATGGCACTAAAAACCACTAAAAAAAAACTGTAAAATAATTATGAATATCTTATTGACAGTCTGGAGGCAGGACCTCTGCTACCAAAGATTGTCTGAATTAGATCTTTCACCTCACTCCAAGCTCAAAAGACCTGAAGCTTTTTAAGACCCTTAAAGAAAGAAATGGAAAGTTATAGTTTTCTTAAGAGGAAAATACTTTTTTAAGTGCCTAATGAGAGGTGACTTGGTGGGGCTGTATTCATACACTGGGGAAAAATTGAGATCGACACACATGGGAGTTGTTCTATCTCATGTACCTCCCTCTTCCTGTATGCTGATTCAGTTCTAATTTGGCCCAGATATAGGAGAAGGAACCAACCTAGTATTTCAGATTCAGATTCATTAGCTCAGAGGATCTAATTTAGCCTATAGAAATCCCAGTTGATCTCACTGAAGGATCCCAGGGAGTTAAAATTGTAGCTAAAATACTTTTGGTTCTTTTCTCAAGTAAATCCAGACTGATCCCAGGCATCCTGAACCAAAATTGTCTCCCATTTCTGAAGGCCAATTTGAATCCCTGGTTTATCCAGAAAATTGCTCAGAACTCTAGATGTCTATCTACTTATGTGTTATCAGAGTTGGCCTCAAATCATATATGTTATGAATCAGCAGCCCACTTAATCTTTTATGAATAGGACAGGACCTAAGGTAGTATGCTATTTATATGTTCTTCTTTATATTTCTTGAAATGGAGAGGCTCAATAAAGAAATTGAACAATTTTTCCATTCAGTCCTCATCACAGATTAGTAGACCAAAAGAATTATAACAGAAATTAGCACATTTTTCCATCATTTAATATCATTTACTACTACCATTTAAAGACAGTACATATTTTGATATAGTTCTCATTGTTGTCTTTTAGCAAAACAGAAGCAAAAAGTGGTAAGTTGTGTTTTTTTTTTATTAAATCTATTGTTAAGGCCTGCTTGTTAAGGCCTACTATGTACAGTTTCATTGATCTGATCAGTTGTTGAATGAGGGATATTTCCCTCCTCAGCAGGAAACTGTGATGATACTTTAGTATTGGAACTAGAAAGTGGAAATATGTGTTACTGTTGAAAAGATGTAAGTCATTTATTTGTCTTGTCACCAATGAAAAATCATCTTTTTTTCAGACGGAGCACATCCCCCCTTATGATGTTGTGCCATCCATGAGGCCAGTTGTATTAGTGGGGCCATCCCTGAAAGGTTATGAGGTATAAGTGCCAGTCTATTGTTTTTCCATTCTTCTTCTAGATTTGGGTCTATGTCTTCTGGGTATTTAATCCTGTCACCAAGCCTTCATTGATTATCATTATTGCTTATTGATTATTGATTATCCATCATGAGAGGGCAAGTGATCAAATTTATATTTTATCCAGGTCCCTCTGCTTCTCTTTCCTGTCTTTCTTGTTTCTTCATTTAACCCTTCAGAAAGACCTTCCAGGGAAAAGAAAGAAGATATATACTTGAAGCAAACTTTAATATCTGTGGTCAAAGATTAAATTAGGGATGGAAAGGGTGCATTAATTTCCTGTTTATATCATTTACTTGTAAAAGCCTTTCCCATCACCATAGAGAACTGAAAATAATCTACATGAGAGAATATACCAACAATCAGCCAACAACCCTAGATCATCCTCTGGGAAGATACCATCAATGTTCCCCTTCTTAGATCCTTTGGAAGCAATATCTAGAATTTTAGATACTTTCATGGAATTATATTTCTCTATTTTAAAAAATTAGAATATTACTACAAAAATACTTGCATAATTTTAAAGCAGATCAATTAAATATCTGTAAATAATGAAACAAATTAAAGATTTTTTGCTTCATCAAATTTTATAAAATTGAGTCATTTTGATTCCTCCCTTTAGGGGAGGGAGATTGCATGGCAAACAGCACTCCAAAATGGAATTTCAAAGTGTATAACTCTAAGCACAGAGTACTTTGGGACAGAAAACATCATCATTCTCTTCTCCTATTGCTGTTAAGAAAGGTGGGGGTTGCTGATATGATAGTGTATTATGGCCTTCTGACTGCCAATGTTCCATTGAATATACACCACTTTGAAAAACTTCCAAATTCTTCATAGTTTTGATTTCCTCTGCCAAAGAGAAGAATGACTAGGGTGTTCTGGGCCAGGGCCAGTACCTGAATATAAAAGACAATTCTATGGCTTACCCAATCGCTATTACCCTGGTGCCTGACAAGGAGTTCTGTTGTAGGTAGCTGCCTCAAGGGACAAGGACTCTGGAATGATTCATGCCGTCATCTAGTTGAGAATCTAGACAAAGGAGAGATTTTGGAAAGAAAAGAGGGAGACTTTTCTTTTCTCTGAGCTCAGTAAACACTGCTAGTTTACTCCTCTGCAAATGAAAAGAGCCAAGTGGGGAAAAAAAGGAATAAATGAAGATACAAGTAAAACAACTTCCACAGGGGCTTAACTCTAATTGATTACTGGCTGTGAAAGGGTCTTGGGTTACAGGTAGTGACTGTCCTTACCTTCTGCCTCTTCTCTCACTTTTGACTTCTCTCTTCTCTCTTCTCTCTTCTCTCTCTTCTCTCTTCTCTCTTCTCTCTTCTCTCTTCTCTCTTCTCTCTTCTCTCTCTCTCTCTCTCTCTCTCTCTCTCTCTCTCTCTCTCTCTCTCTCTCTCTCTCTCTCTCTCTCCTTGTTCTATCTTTCCACCTCTGCAAAGGTGACAGACATGATGCAGAAAGCCCTCTTTGACTTCTTGAAGCACAGGTTTGATGGGAGGTGAGATAAAGATTTTTTTTCTTTTTTTACATAATGTCTATGACACTATGATTTCTTTCCTATATAGTTTCTTTTTTATACAGAAATGTTATTATGGGTAAGTTCATTTGATTTTCAGAAATGAATAAAAAATAAGTTCTGAAAAGTCTGAAATAAGCTTTTCATAGACAAGCATAAAACAGACCTATGAATGGACATGAATATAATTTTTTTAAAAAAATGTTTGTGGGGACAGTTAGGTGGTATGGTGGACAGAGCATTGGCCCTGGAGTCAGGAGGGTCTGAGTTCAAATTTTATCTCAGACACTTAATAATTGCCTAGCTGTGTGACCTTGGGCAAGTCACTGCCTGCAAAAAACAAACAAATAAAAAGTTTGTGCTTTCTTTAAAAAATTTAAAATTTTTGAATTTTTTTCTCTTCCTACCTATGATATCCTATATATAGAAAGCATATCTGTATAACACATATACACACAGGTGTATACAAGCATATATATATATATATGTATATATATTCATACATAAGCATATATATTAGGGCAGTTAGGTGGTGGTAGATAGAGCAATGAACTTCAGTCAGGAGAACCTAGTTCAAATCTTTAACTTTTGACAATTACTAGCGGTGAGACTTTGGACAAGTTACTTTGCCCTTATTGCTTCACATCCAAGGCTATCTCCAGTCATCTGGATTTTTATCTGGCAACTGGACCTGGATGGCTTTGGAAGAGAAAGTGAGCCTGGTGACTTAGCACAACCCCCACCCCCACCCAGAACCAATTCACTTGCTTTTTATGGCTTCACTTCCGTGATGTCATGGTCTTCTTTGAGAATGAAGGACAATCATCATCATCATCATCATCATCATCATCATCATCATCATCATCATCATCATCTTATACATGTTTGTATATAAACATATACATATTTATATAAATACATGCCCTATTTGCTTTAAAATAAAAATTAATAAAATTCAGGATATTCCCCATACCTTATTATTATGGAACTCTTAATCTATGAAGTTTAATTATAAGAAACAATCTTTTTTTTTTAAAAAGCAGACCAGAACTTCCATATACAAATAAGTCTTGTTACCTTCAAAATAGTCACTTTGGTAAACTTATTCCAATCATGCTACTGTAATTCAAAAAAAATTTTTTTAACTCTTCTTTTAGAAACACTTTGACAGCCTACAATTCTTTTGAACGTCATGGGCAACAAAATACTTGAGGAAAATTTGCTTTCTAAAATAGCTCAAATAATTTGGAGCACAATCTGATGAATATGACAGGCTGGATAGTAATACCATTTTTTTTTTACCCCAAGCATAATGTGACTATAAAGTAAAGATTGGTTTTTCTTCCATGACTCATAAACTGTTTGATAGAAGGTTATTTCCAAAGAGAAATTCCAGAAATGTTCTGGATAATGGAAGCATTATTTGAATAAGCTCATTTGAGTGTATAAATTCTGGAGTATTTTGTTTGTTAAACTAACCCTGTATATATATTCTCCATGGCATCTTAGCAATGTCACTGTATTTTGAGGACTTAAATATTTGATTGCTAACATGAGAGATTTTTTAAAAAATTGTCATATGGAAAAAGAATAGCAGAAAATACTTCATTTTAGAAAGAAGTGACAAATTAGTTCATTTTCAATTGATTCAAAATACAAAGCTCTTCTTGTACAATGGAATACACTTCAAGAGAAAAGAATTACACAGCATTTGGAGAGTTATCAAGAATGGAAACAAATTTCAATGATGAATTATAGAGAAGCCTATGTGGACACTTGTAAGTTGTTAAATAGATTAAATATATTTTTAAAACAGATCAAAATAAATATCGGCAAAGATGATACTTTAAGGAAATCATTATACATTATACATCTGACTGCTAGTATGTTAATAATTTTAAAAACAAAAATATTCTGGTTGTGTTTAACATAGTGCCTGGCATATCATTAGTGATTAATAAGTGTTTATTGAATGAATAGATTGTTTAAATACCCCACAAATTTTGACAACTACATGGAGAACTACTGGACAATAGAATAAGAAGTATTTGTCTCAAATGAATTGAGACTTTTAAAAAAAATTCTTTATAATTTAAAAAATTAGAACACTTTATAATATTGGAACTAGTTCTCCATAGGATACTAAGATATTGCCATGAAGAAAATACTACATATGGCACTCCTTTACTTCTTTACCTATTTTCATGAATATCTAAGGTGGGCATTTCTCCAGGGTTCTTGGTTTAGTTCATTTTTCTTTCTAGTTCTCCTCTACTCTACTTCCTGTCTTCCTTAGCAAACTCATCATTCCCTTGGTCTCAGCTATGCATATTAATCCTGGTTAAATGTGTATTTCCAGTTGTATCTTTAACTGTCGCATCCAGGTGGCACAGTAAATAGATCCCTGGATTTGGAGTTAGGGAACCCTGAGTTCAAGTTCAGCCTCAGTCACTTATTAGCTGTGTGACCCTGATCAAATCACTTTATTTCTCCTTGCCTCAGTTTCTTCATCTGCAAAATGAGAATAATAATTGCACCTACCTCACAGGGTGGTTGTGGGGAGCAACTATGATAATATTTGTAAAGTGCTTGGGATGCTATGTAAATGCTAGCTATTTACTAATTTCTGACTTCTCCTTAATTATAGAAACACATTCCCACATGCCTATAGAACATAAAGTATCTTACTAACATACTAAAATATTAAAAACCAATCTCTTTATTTTTTTCCCTAAATTTGTCCCTCCTTCTGACTTTACTTTTTCTGTGACAAAACCATTTACAAGATGTCCCCATTTGAAATCTTGCTGTAATATTTGAATTTTCTCTTCTTCATTTTTCACATTGATATTACCAAGTCTTCTCTATTCTGTGTTCATAGTACCTTTTGCATCTGTCCTCTTTCTGTTCTCATTGCCATAATTCTAGTATAGACTCTCAATTCTGCCTATTATAATAGCTTTCTAATAAGTTCTATTTCCATTCTCTACTTCTAATTTAACCTCAATACTCTTATCTAAGTCATAGAACTCCTCTGCTCAAAAAATTTCAGTGATTCCCCAAAGTCCACAAAGTTACATTCAAACTCTTTTTGGTAGTGAATTAGTGTCAAAGGCCATAACTTGGAGTCATCCTACCTTTGCAGCATTTTCTCACATAATTCCCTTACACTGGACACAGTTATCCCTCACATACATTTTACTTATCCAACTACATGACTTTTCCCTTCCTGTTAAAATTTTTAGTGGTATTAAATAGTTGGAAACAAAAATATATAAGAAAAGATTAAGTGAGTTAGAATTCTATGATCAGGAGAAGTCAGCAGCTACTTCCATCAACTCTGAAGATGTCATGTGAAAAAAAAATTACTATTAGGAGAATCATTACTAATAGGATAGAATCTTTAAACATTAAAATAGTCCATCAAATGAGACAATAAATAAAAAAGAAAATTGAATTTTATTATTGGGATATTAAAAGGGCGGGTAGACTAGCATTTACAGTGAAGTGGGAACTGAAATTAGAAAGCATCAGAAAATATAGTTATCCTAAAATGTAAAATTATTCATGAAAAATTCTTTGAGAGAAAATCTGGGCTTAGACTATGAAGGGCAGTGATAGTTAAAGGAGATCAGAGAAAGAACTCACTTTGAAAATAGTTTTGACTTATAAGACTGATGCAAGGATGCAATCACTTCATTAGTAGGGAATGTGTGAAGGCCTTCATAAGGAAGAGTTGTTTTTTGGTTATTGGCTTTCACTTCACTTCACCATTTTATGTTCCATTGAATGTATGATTTTATATTGGGTTAAGCCAGACTGCTGAATTATATGTTACCTTTTGGTAAAAAGAGAGGAAACAGACACATTTTAATAAAATTTAGACAAAAGGATGATATTGCTGAAGGTTTCAATAGTGTTGCTGAAGAAAGACAGAATGATTCATTGACTAGAAATATATCTGCATTGAACAAAGGAAAGATGAAAAAGTTCTATCACTATTCCTTTTCGAGGTTCAAAGAAGCATTTGGCCACCAAGAGATTCTTTTACTCAGATTCTCTTAATACTTCACATCTCTGCTAGAAAATAACTGAACATATCTGAACAAAACTGAACAAAGGGACTGTCCCTAAATCATAAACTTGTCTTTTGTTACTACCTTTGAAATATTCAGAGTAAATTAGTGCATAAATTTTATGCATAATGCTGTTAGTGTAACTGTTGGTACAATGATACTATTTAGAAATTGTTGGTAGAATGTCATAGAATAGTTTTAGGCTGGGGAAAAAGAAAGTGTCATATTTCTATACCTGGATTTCCTGCTAGTACTGTATTTGTTCCTAAGAAGTGGAAGAGAAGATAGAATTTGGTCTTGGAGTCAGGAAGTCTCATACTTATTAGCTATGTGAACCTGGGCAAAGTATTTAAAGTTGTGTATCCCAATTCATAGAAGAGTTGTGATCTGCTTGGTGGAGGGAGTTCCCATTCTAGGGAGGATATGATTATATAAGATAACAATGGAGAAAAGTACTTTTGCTTTAGTACACATATTTGTTATTCAATTAAAGGGTCCCTTCCTTTTTGCCTTACTTTCTCTTAACTAAAGTCCAGCACTATTAAATAAAACTTTTCTTCCTGCTGTTTACTCTACTGTGCCTGGACTATGTATAGTGTGTCAAGTGCTTACTGAGTATTAAGGTTGTAAATTGCTTACAGCCTAGCCAACTTTTGACTCAATTATTCTGTTCTATGTTCCTGTTAATAGGATATCCATAACGAGAGTGACAGCTGACATTTCTCTTGCTAAGAGGTCTGTTCTAAATAATCCCAGCAAGAGGGCAATAATCGAGCGGTCTAACACACGATCCAGCTTAGGTAAGATGTTCAAATATTCTGTATTTCCCCAAGCTAAGCTTCTAGATTAGAATGGCACATGCTGCTTTTTTGAATGTTTTTTCCAACTTACCTGCTATTCGAATCATTGAACTATATATGTAATATCAGTACCTGAAAGGAAAGAGACACATGCAGGATATAGAACCAGTCAGTTAATTAGTAATCTAATGAGAAGGTTCCCCTAATGGGAACCATCTAAGAGGAACCACAGGAAGTCTTTCTTTGTCCTATTTTCTCCAATTTTTCAATGAAACCAATGATACCTGCTCGATACATTACTTACAGAACAGGTGGGAAATATAAAATGAGGTGAGTAGTTTGTTAACTCCTTGGCAGAAAAACTAGATAATAAAGTATTCATGATATTAATGCTACAACCGCGCCCGCGTGTCTGTGTGTGTGTGTGTGTGTGTGTGTGTGTGTGTTCAAATCTGTTATTTGTTCAAAATGGAAACTCTCTCCATTAATTCAGATTATCAGCTGATTAGTAATTTATAGTTTTAGAGAGTTATCTGAGGTTTTGAGAGCTTAAGTAATTTGCCCAGGGTCACAAAACTATAATTTAAGGAAGCATAGTATGGTGGATAGTAAGATAACTCTGGAGTCCTACAAAATGAGTTCAAAACCTATCCTTGAAACATTCAACCTATCTGTCTTGGACAAATGATTTAATATCCTTGTATCTCAGTTTCTTCATCTGAAAAATAAAGGAATTTGATGAGATGTCCTCTGAGGTCCCTTCCAGATTTTTATTGATGACATGGGACTTAAGGACAGCCCTCAGACCATCACATTATGATGTCTCTCTGTCAATGATAAAACATACTGAATGTTAATAAGAAAAACGTTTTACTAACATGCAAGAAATTTAAGCATGCTTCCATGTGTCATCAGTGTGATGATATCTTGGAAATCCTTAAAAAAAAATAAGATATTGATGATTAGGATCTTCATCAGAGTAACTAGTGTTACCAAAGTCTTTGCCCTGCTATTTCTTCCTCTGATGAACAAAGTGAAACTCAGACCATAAACCAGGTCTAAGAATATTCCCTGCTCCTTCAACTGTGGAAGACAGCAAAGGCACACATGAATATTCTCTTAAATCATAACTTAAAATTAGGTCTTCTCTGATTCCTGCATTAAAGAAGCAAGGGGTATCAGTTTCAATTCTACAGACCAATCTCATGAACTAAATGTGGTTTTAATCTTTATTAGTTTAGAGAGTTATATTCTCATAACCATCTAAACACTTTAGTAGCGAACAGCCTAGTTGTCAATGTAGAAATAGTTGAGGTCCTGTGAATCCATATGAACAATGATTGTATATTATCACATCACTGATTTTTTTAACTGAAATTTAATGATCAAATTCACATTCTTATCTGGGACAATAAATGGTCTCTGTATCTGGTCAATTTGATTGGAATATGATGCTTCCTTAGGACCTCTCAGCAGCCCTTATAGCCAGGAGGCCCAGGAATTGAGATTTATTGATGCTTTTATTTTAAGAAGTTTAAAATTTAATTATGTATGATCTGTCTAATTCTCCTTTATACCTACACTATGTAAATTTCTAAATGTGATTCTTGACTGGAACTACTTCCCCTTCCTCCCCCCCCCCCTCACCCTGTCTATACTGGTGCCCTAGTGAAACACTGAGTAACTTAGTTATGCATAACCTTAAGAGGTATTTGCCTCTCTCATTGTGAACTAAGACATAAGGTTAGACAGTCTTTGGATTTTGGAATGGCTAAGTAATAGAATATACCTACTCTGGAGTATACTGCATCATTTGTTTCTAAATCCTAATTGCTGAGAGCAGATAGGTGGCACAGTGGATGAGGATGATTTTGGAGTCAGGAAGTTTTTCTTGTTCAGTTGTGTCCGACTTTCATTATCTCTATTAGAATTTTCTTGGCAAAAATATTGAAGTGATTTTCCATTTCCTTCTTCAGCTCATTTTATAGATGAGGAAACAGAGGCAAACAGGGTTAAGGGACTTGTCCAGCTATTTAGTGTCTTAAGATTTGAACTTTGGTCTTCTTGATTCCAGACTCAGTGCTCTATCCTCTGTGCCATCTGTCTTGGAGTCAGGAAAACCTGAGTTAAAATTTTGCCTTGGAAGTTTGCTGGTTATATGACCTGGGTAAGGCATTTAACCTCTCTCAAACTTAGTTTCTTCATCTGTAAAATAGGAATAATATCACCTACCTCATAGGGTTGTTTTGAGGAGCAAATGAGATTATTTATGTAAAGTGCTTTGCAAATCTTAAAGTGCTAAATAAAATTAGAGCTATTATTACTTTTATACATTAACTAAATAAGGTTCATACATTATTGAATTGTTTACACAGGAGTGCCTCTGTGGAATCCACTCCACTTAGGAAATGGAAAGGATTCAACATATGTCACTGCCTTTTGACTGCTTCACATAAGACTGTATCAGTATTTACACCTCAAAACAAATACAATTTGTAAAAAATCAAACTTATTCTAACCTAGTCCTAATCATATGCCATCCCTACATAAGCCAGTGGGAGTATCATGCAGATAGCAAGTGAGAAACAAGGCCATATGTAGAAGCCTACATGTAGAAGACAAAAGAATTGCTTTAGTTCCTAATTTATCTAAAGAATGATCTCTTACTCTATGGCATATCCATGACTTCCTCTGAGAGTGCATGCTTAAAATGTGTTTGAGAAGTAGACTAGTTTCAGATTTTTTCTTTCTGGGTTACATAGCTGGATACCGCACTTTAAATTTTGCAAAACTGATTTACAAATATGATTTTATTTGATCCTCATAACAATCCTGAGGTAGATCCTATTATTTATCCTCATTTTATAGATGAGAAAACTGAGGGCAATAGAGTCCAGAGTCACACAGCTAGTATAACTGAAGCAAGATTCAACCTCAAATCTTCCTGAATCCAGGTCCAGCATTCTTCTTAATGTGTCATCTGAATTAACAAGACAGGGGCTGATTTCTCAAACAACTTATTCCTTAGTAATTGCAATAAGAAATATATACAAATACAATACAAGGTAGATTGGGGTAAGTGCACAATGGAAAAGAAAATGCTTTATGAGGTTTTTATAATTCATATAAAGCCATATTGTTCATTTGTAAACAGTCAATTTTACTGTTTTTGAGAAATATCAATAAATAAACATTTATTAGGCATCTACTATGTATAGGCACTGAGCTAAGTACTGGGGATAAAAAGAGTTAAAGATAGTCCCTGCCCTCAAGGAGTTTACAGTCTAAATCTGGATTGTTTAGCAATGCTATTATAGATCTGGTTATTTGAAAAATAACTAGATTTTTCATTTGACTAGATTTAAAATCATAGATTTAAAACTAGAAGTGATCTTGGAGATCATTTAGCCCCACCCCCTCATTTTACAGATTTTAGAAACTGAGTCTTGGGGAAGTATGAGGATTTCAACCTAGACTTCCAATCCAGTATTCCTTCTGATGTACTGTTTTACCTCTGTTTAAATACTGTTTCCTCTCATTTGGTAATAAGGCTGTCAAATGAGTTATAAAGTAATGGGCAGAAAGGAAAAGTGTAAAATGCCCTAGCAAGAACAGTTTGCTGCCAAATGGGCTAGTTGAAAAACGGTCCTACTGAAAGTAAGTACTAATAAATGGAAATGGCTTTAACCTTTTGTTTCCATTTCTCTTCTTAGCTGAAGTACAAAGTGAAATTGAAAGAATCTTTGAGCTGGCAAGATCCTTGCAACTGGTTGTCCTTGATGCAGATACTATCAACCACCCAGCACAACTTATAAAGACTTCCTTAGCACCAATTATTGTCCATGTTAAAGTTTCATCTCCAAAGGTAATTAGATAATTTCTTTATCTAGGACAAAGGTTTATAGCTTGGAGTTTGTAAACATTTTAAAATATATTTTGATAAGTCTCTTTCAATATAATTAGTTTCCTTTATAATCCAATGTATATTATTTTGTGAATTTAAAGACATTATTCTGCAAAAAGGTCTATAGGCTTCACCAGACTGCTGGAAGGGAGGGGAATGGAACCCCAAAGTTCAAAAATCACTTATCTAGGAGAAAAGGAATTTTTTTTTAGAAATAAATTCTTCCAAAAATTTCTTATGGTCAAAGAGAATCTATTATTTCCATGAGACATATTTAGTGATTATATATTGAAAACCCATTGATGTGTAAGTTTTAAGTATTTAGGTATATCAATAAAATAATGCTATCTGTCCTAGATAAATAATCTATACCAAAATGTGATAGGCAAATGGATAGATGAGTAGATGAATAGATGATAGATTGATAGGTAAATAGATATATGGATAGATGGATGGATAATGGAAAGAAAGATAAAGTCTATAGATTCTGATTCACATATGCACATAGCAGTTACCAAATGAACTTGGAAGGAGTGGGTGACTCTGAGATATTGCTGGCTCATTATTCAGCTCTTCAAAAATCTTCCTGTGACCTACTTTACTCTGCAAAAGATAGAGTAGATAGTTAAAATATTTATTGAATCCGTATCTCACAATTCTATAAAATCAAAGAAAATACAGTATTTGACCATTTCTTCTAGAAAGGACCTAGAAATTCAAGTTTACATTTTAATAAAAATCTTTTGAAGAACCCAGTTGAACAGGATACCATATTTGCTTTATATTTTGATGACTGCTGGAATATTATCAGGAGTTAGGAGAATCTTAAAGCCAAAAATTTATACTTTTGGACTGATATTCTTTCTCCTTTAAATCTTGTGTGAAACTTACAGGTACAGATCATTAGAATTCAGGAAAGGGCTAAATGAGAGATAACTATTCCAGTAAGCTTTTATTGATTGCCTAATGTGTTTCAATATGGCAGCTTAAAAATCCTCTAATAACATTTAGGATTTTATTATGTTCAGGTGAACCTAGCAAAACTGAGTTTTAAAGCCATTTGCCTGATACTGATGCTACCCAATTACATAGTCTACAAACCATTTTTTAGTATACACATTGGCACACTTGTGATTTGAACCTGTATTTAGAGGTGGTATTTAACTGTCTTCAGTATAAAAGGAAACATAAATATGTTATGTCTTTTTACAAATAATTATAGTTCCCGGGGCGGCTAGGTGACACAGTGGATAGAGCACTGGCCCTGGAGTCAGGAGTATCTGAGCTCAATCTGGCCTCAAACACTAAATAATTACCAAGCTGTGTGGCCTTGGGCAAGCCACTTAATCCCATTGCCTAGGAAAAAACCTAAAAAAAAAAACCCCAACAACTATAGTTCTCTAATGAAGATGAAATCTGCTCTAGACATTAAAAGGAATGCTAGAGGGGCAGCTAGGTGGTTCAATGGATAGATTACTCGCCCAGTAGGACCTGAATTCGAATGTGGCCTCAGACACCTAATAATTACCTGTGTGATCTTGAGCAAATAGTTTAACCCCATTACTTTGCAAAAAATAAAAATAAAAAAGGAATACTAGATCATTTTATTGTAGCACTCTAGAATGAAAGAAAAATTTCACCAGATTTAAAAATTGAAAACTATGTCCCTTATATTAATCCCAAATGGCATATAGGCAATTCTTTTTTTTTTCATCTCTGATTTGACTTCTCATTGGATAAACCTCCAAAGATAACAATTTCAAATTTCTGAAAGCTTCTTCCTAATCTTGATTCTTCCCATGTTACTACACCTCGCACACAACAGGCTTTTTATGCCATCCTGTCTCTTGTTTAATATCCTCAGCCAGCTGAGGAGATCTAGAAAAAAATATGTTTGATTCTCTGACTCTAATATCACCACCCAAGCTGAGTGGTTTCATCCATATGGCAATCAGCATCAGGTTGAAAGCTAGTAATTATATCCTTACACTTCTCAATCTTCATGCTATTAATGACACATGAGTTTGAATAGATGGAAAATGCTGATTATAATGTATACATCTATTTTTAAATATTTTCCATGTTTTTACTTATAGTTCATATTGCAATCATACAAGTAGAGTTTTTCCATATGTAGGCCATAAAAATGCAAGTATTTTAGCTCAAGGGAAAAAATGTATGACTACTTAGCTGCCAAAGAATTGGGAAATTCTAATGGGACACATAGGAATCAGGGATAACATTTACTATTTTAAAAAAGACGAAAAAGGATTCCTTAGCCAAAGTTATCCAGGACTTTTCAATAGTGAACTATATACTCTAAAATCCATATGTGTGTGGTGGCTACATGATTTGAGTCTTCTCTCCCCTCATCATTATCAATTGCCTAAAGTCTACTAGCATAGTATTTAATGGAAATGAACTGTCGAAACAGTGGTAATGGTGGGCCTGTACAAACTTATGAATTTGTCTATGACTCCTGATCAGAGAAACAATTTTTTTTGATAAAAATTCAGATAGGTTATATTTAACCCAGAGTTTACATGTTAGAAATCTAGGTTCTTCTCCTTTATCCAGTCCAATTTCTAGTTAGCAAAATTAGGATCCTATCCAAAATTTCTCAAAAAAAGGTTTTGTTTTTAACTAATTACAAACAAATAAATTGTACTGTTGGAAAGAGTTAAGTCATATAAATAGATTGCCAAATTTCCTAGCACCATTTCATTGAGGCCCCAACTGGAACCTCAATCTAATTCTAACACCCTCCAATCCCTCTTAAGGAGTGTCATCATCTTGCACATTTCATATTACCTGGGTCAAAATCTATTTGTCTTGCCTCAATTTACAGTTATAACATAGTGTTCCACTGAAATGTTTAAATAATTATCAGTGATAAGAGAAACAAACACAGCCCTGTGATGATTACCTATTATAAAACTAGTTATCAAAAATGTTGTACAACTGAAACAGTCTAAAGTGCACGTTGTGTGAATATGTGTAAGTTTCACAATTGCTCTTTCATCCTTGCAAAGCAACCTCCAAAATGAAGGGTTATCAGCAGTGAATATAGACTTCAAAACAGATGAAGAATCAGATGAATTATAAACCAGGAGTTTCTCAAAGTAGAAAAGATTGTACCACATTTCTCATATATGATTACATTTCCTGTCATATTTGGAGTCAAAATAGTAAGACCTGACTCTTTTTATCCCTAACAAATTTCTCCATAATAACTATTAAGATTTATGTATTTTTCTACCAGGTTTTGCAGCGGCTGATTAAATCAAGAGGAAAGTCCCAAAGTAAACACTTAAATGTCCAATTGGTAGCAGCTGATAAACTTGCACAATGCCCCCCAGTAAGTACTATTTTTTTCTTAATTATTCCTGGTTGTGTATTTCATGCTGTTCCATATTTGAATGCTTTTTTTTTCCTATAGACTAAATTGATTTTTTAAAAAATCTATCAGCCCTGTGGTAGCCACAACAAGCACAGATAGAGATTGGTCACTTATTGGTTTGTCTATTTGTCATCTCAGTTATATTCAGGCATCTCTGTCTGTGGTGACTTAAATATGGTACACAGTGGGCTTGGAAACATGGTTCTTGACTTCCCTACATTGAGTACTCTTGTTAACTTTTAAGAAAATCATTTGATTCCAGGATGGAGATACTTGTAAGAAAAAGCAGAACTCAGCTGACTTGCTTTCAATTCTCCTGCCAAGAAATGTTGGCAAGCATAAAAAGACTATAGAGGTAGGAAGCCAGAGTGCAGTAGAGCAGAGGGGAACCCTGTAGGTATCAGTGACATTGAATCAGAGCCTTGTGACCAGAGCCACATGGTTACAAATTTGCTAGAAAAAAAACTGCTTTGGAAAGGGCTGAATAAGGAGTAGTCTCATGTCATGTATCCTCAGTCCTTGCAAGCCAACTACATGTTTGCCAGCTTCTTCACACCTCAGTACCTTCAAATTACAAAAGACAATGATAAGTTATATATATATATATATATATATATATATATATATATATATGTATATATATAACATGTATATAATAGTATATAGATATAACTATAGATACACACACACACACACACACACACACACACACCTTTATATAGCCATGCCACTTTCACAGTAACACATAGTTCATTTTCCTTGGTAATCCTTACTTTTCCTTTCTGCAATCTTTCCCATTGTCATCCAAACTTGAGAAGAGTTCAGAAAACACCTGATGCAGATTTTTGATATGAGAGCCATTTTTTAAAATCAACTTTTCATCTTGACTCTTTTGTGCTAGCTGTTAGTCCTACAGACAAGATAGATGCTGACCAATTCCTCATTTGCCCCAACTTTAATAGTCTGTCCCCCCACCCCAGTTCCTGCAGTCATCTAAGGGGACTGCAACATACCTATTGACTCTCCCTCAAACATCCTAAACACTCACTTTCTCAAACTACTCACCTCCCCTGAGTGATACCTTCACCCTACCTTGACTAGACACAAAAATAGTCACACGTAAATGCGTCATCATCTTGTTCAAGAATTCTGAAATCCTCTTATCCATTCATAATCTTTTGGTTTTTTCACTTCTTCCTCTGCCTTTCCTTATAAAACCCTACTCTTCCTTTACATTGAGACTTCCAATCCCTTATTCTTTAATTCTCTCTAAGACCATCTCCCTTGCACTAGCTATTCTTTCCTTTTCTCCCTTTCTTTATTCCTTGATGAACCAATTAAACTCTACACTGTCTTTGTCTCTTGAATCCCTTGCCCCCTTATCTTATTGCTGCTGATTACACACAGCCAAGCCTTAGGCTTGGATCACTCTTACCATTTAGACAGAGAAAATCATACAACCTTTTTGTCTGGGTCTACTACAACTTTATGTTACACAGTCTTAACTGGGTCCAAACTGCTACTAGGTAATTGTACATTCCTTATCAATCTAACAACCCATTCTCCATAGAGGTTTTCCCAAACTTTTTCATCTGTCATCAAACTTACCATGACTTTCCCTTCCCCCTATTCTCTCATCCAAGAAACTTGCCTCATCTTTTTACAGGAAAAAAAAATTTTGAGGATATTTGCTGTGATCTCCCTCTTCTCTTCTAACACTTAGATGCCTGCTGCCACTGTTTCCTCCTGAAATGGGTCTTGACTTCAAGAAGGTTTTAATCTTCTAGGGGTGCCAAGGTTTACTTATAAAATAGGTAATATTTAGAAAAACCCTAAAATAGGTAATATTTAGAAAAACCCTAAATAAAACTTATTCAAATCAAATGACAGAATTCTATAAATTTTTTATTAACAGGATAATTAATGAACATCTCAGAAAGGAAGCAGTAATTACAAAGAGTCAGCATGATTTCATCAAGAAAAGGTTATTCCAGACTCATCATATTTCCTTGTTGGACAGAGTTGCTAGGCTGGTAGATCAGGATTATATTGTAGATAAACCATACTATATTTTGGCAGAACATTTGATAAACAATAGTACAATTAGATAGATTAGGAGTTTATTTGACTGATGTCCTAACTTGGAAGGGTCTTAAGTGGAGTTCCTCAGGCATCTATACCTCATCTTGTGCTATTATTTTTAATCTTTTTTTTCCCATGGAGTTGAGTGATGTAAGGAATTCCTTTGTGATGAAACTTCTACCAATGCAGATCATCACCTGATCTATATTAGAAAGTTAAATATTGCCTCATTGTCACTGACAGGTTAAATGACTTGCAAGGGATAAATCGCCAATTCATTTCCAAAGTAGGGCTTAAACCTATGTCTTTCTGATTTCCCCGATCAGCTTTCTATCTACTGAACCATATTACCTCTCCTATGCTCTAATTTTTTTAATTCTATGGTTAAAGGCATAGATTTCATGCTTGTAAATATGCAGATGGCACAAAGTTCAAAAGGCTAGCTAATGTAGATTAGATCATGATGTCAAAAATGATCAATAAGTTTCAGATTTGTAGGGGAACTTAGAGCTATTTAATACACACTATACCTGAACAAGAATCTCTCTTCAGAATAACCACCAAGTGATCATCTTGATTTTGCTTGATGTCAGGATACAAAATGAGACTGAGTCCTCTTAACCTTTTCAGGGTAGTCCCATGAAGCCTACAAACAAAGCATTTCTCAGGATCATATTTTTAAATGCATAAACCAAAGTACATAGGATTTCAATAGAAATAAATTATATTGCAATACAGTTATCAAAATGCTTTTTTTAAAAAAAGAACTGAGTCTAAGAAGATGATGTTAAATGGATATAGACTGCATTGAGAGGCATAGTGTGCAGAGCTGAGAAGGTAATGGTTAATGCAATCTCCTCTAATCAAACTACTGGAAAATTTTGTTCATTTATAGCTGCCACACTTAGGGAAAGAGATTCCTTAGGGAAAGAGGCCAACCACTCTCCAGCTTATCAACTGAACAAGTCAACCATGATTTAGAAGAAGCTTTAACATGATATGATATGAGGATGAGTTGAAGGAACTGAAATGTGGGCTTGGGTTAGGAATCATGATCACTCTAAGTAGTTAAAGGGCTAGCATGTAGAAGAGATATTGTATTTGCTTTCTAGTCTTCTAGAAGCCCCCCTTTTTTTTTGGTTTTTGTAAGGAAATGGGTTTAAGTGACTTGCCCAAGGTAATTATTAAGTTTGAATTTGAACTCTAGTCCTCCTGACTCCAGGGCTGGTGCTTTGTCCATTGCACCACCTACTGAACCTAGAAGCCATTTCTGAGAGAACCATATTTAGGATTTAATGTATGGAAACACTTCCTATGAATTAGAACTATCCAAAAGTGGAATGGGCTATTTACTTTAGGAGGTAATAGTTTTCCTTTCATTGTAAAACCAGTAGGGTATATTATAGAGAGGATTTTTGTTCAGGTTATAAATTGGACCAGATGATTTTTGTGGTCCCTTCCATTTCCAATCTTTTTTTTAAATTTTAAGTCAGAATATCCCAATTTAAGATTCCCTCAATTAATGCAGATTAGCAAATTTTCTCTAACCTATAGTCCTAATTTATTGCTCCACACCCTTCTCTCAAGTGACTTACATATTACTGGGGGGAAATACAAATTATAATCAGCTAAGTATATATCATTAAATTGTCAAGGAAAAAAGAACACTCACAAATGAAACCAAGAAATACTTTTTTTTTTTATGAGGCAGTATATACACCTGAACCTTGAAGGGAGGTAGGGTTTTTTTTAAAAAAAACAAATAAATCCAAAGATGAGGGGAGTTCATTTCAGTCATGAAAGATAGCCTTTTGTAAAGGAACAGAATTAAACCTTGGATAATAATAGTCATAGTTACAAAATATTTACATTATGAGGTGTATATGATGACTGA